>NW_015387108.1:84820-88508 GCF_001527695.2 Protobothrops mucrosquamatus
TTTGTTCTTTGCAGATGAAATCCCCTCTTTAGTTTGGCAAACTGTATCTGGGTGGCTAATAATAACTCATTTCATTCAGCAGGCTAGTCCCCAATGGTTGTGTGGGAAGTTTCCTTTAAAATTATCTATGAGTCTCAGAAAGAAGAACCTGTGGATTTACAGCAGTATAATAAGACCTTCCCTGATTGGCTGCTAGTCTCAGAGTTTGAAGTAAGGAAGCTTATTAACATTCTAATGTTAGGTGAGGCTTCTGGCTATGATTATATCTTAGCTGTAATGTTGATTGGCGGGTTCCTGACTTAGCCTCACATTTTCGTATATAGACCAATCTAGCAATACATACCCTATTATTGGGGAGTGGAATTAAGTGTCCCAATTTTCAGAAAAGGGGAAAGGGGTGATCCTGTCAGCTATTGGTTTATTAGTTTCCTTAGCATTTTCAGTAAGATTTATATTTGGCATTTAGAATGGAAATTACCAGAATGGCTAGTGAACAAAAACTATCCTAGGCCATGAACAGGTGGGCTTCAGATCTGTCCATTCCATATTAAATTATATTCTAGTTTTATGTCATTTGAAAAATATATTGAAGATGTATTTTTCATTATATGGTCTTTAAATGAGCATTTGGCTTAATTTTGAGGCCCCTTGTATGGGAAAAAATGGGGATTCCCTTATTGATCAGCAGTTGCTATTATTCAGAAATTGTATAATAATTCTAGAATTAGAGTAAGATGTAACTCCAAAATTCACTTTCTATTGTAGTTGTATACAATAAATTCCATTTAAATGTTCATCCCCCTGAATTAGCAGCTATGAATGTCTCTCTTCTGCTATATGCTGATGATGCAGCTCTAACTGGCCTCAACCTGCACTCAAAAGCTTGGCGTAGTATTATAGGTAGTATCGGTTTGGAACAATTTTTCATGCGACTAACGTGATGATATTTGCTAAAAATGTAGGAAAGCTACAATGGGTAATAGAAGGGCAGAACACTGAACAAGTAAGGAGCTTCAAATATCTTGATGTAATGGTCCAAGATTCAGGATCATGGAATACAGAGATTGACTCACTGGTTATACTGGGAAAAATATTTTCTGGTTGTTGCTTGTAAAATGTATATATACATTTTGTACACACACACACACACACACACACACAGAGAGAGAGAGAGAGAGAGAGAGAGAGAGAGAGAGAGAGAGAGAGAGAGCTTATGCACTAGATACAAATTCCTTGGCCAATAAAGAATTCTATTCTATTCCCATTATGTATTGGGCCCATGTATACCATATAGAGTCAGCAGAGTGGAATGGCCTATAGCAGTGATGGCCAACCTTTTAGAGACCGAGTGCCCAAACTGCAACCCAAACCCCACCTATGTATCGTCGTGTGCCGGGTGGGCATGGCCCATTGGGTGGGCGAGGCCCATTGGGTGGGCGTGGCTACAGTGGTAATGGCAGACTGGATGGGACTAAAAAGTTCAATCAATCAATTCCAACTTTGCGAGATTTTTTTCCCCGCAAGAAGTTTAAATTGATTGATTGAAACTTTTTTTTTTGCACACGGTGGCGGAGGCCTAAAGCGAAAAGGTTTTATAAAACCCAGCTGAAGGCCTAAGACTGGGGCGACGGCGCATGCCCACAGAGAGGGCTCTGGTGCCACCTGTGGCACACGTGCCATAGGTTCGTCACCACAGGCCTATAAGTTTTGCAAAATAGTATGCCAAGAAAAACATAACAGTGATGCTGCTTTTTATTAATTTATTTGATTTCCTACCTTTTGTCCAGAAGCTTAAGGGGACATACATGGTTTTACTTTCTCCCATTTTATCCCACAAGAAGCCAATGAGATGTATTGGGTTGAGAGAACAAGTAGCTGAAGTTATCCACTGAGCTTCCATGGTTGAAGGTGGACTTGAATCTGGGTCTCCATGATCCTAGTTGAATACCCAGTCTTCATCCCCCACCCACCTCTTAAGTAAAATTTCAATCTTTTTATGTACAATTGCCAGGGCTTGAAATAGAAAGGCAGGCAAACAGGCCTGAATTGTGGTGGATAATTTATTTTTTTATTTCTTCCAGGCACAACTGTCCCAGGCTTTGAATGGCATTTCAGACAAAGCAAAGGAAGCAAAAGAATTTTTGGTGCAACTGAAAAATATTTTACAGCAGATACAGGTAATGAATATAGAATTTGAGCTTTTTTATACATTGTTTTGAATGGTCATAATGAAACTGTACAACGGCTAGTCTACTGGGCATTTTTTTTGTGTGTAATTGCAGTGATGCTGGTTAAATAGCTAAGCCAAGTCAATAAAAGCCATAGTTTAGTATAACCCAACTCAACACTCGGAATCACAGATCATAATGGGAAATTTACCTTCAACTCCATTCCTCAAACCATTGGTTTCCCACAGTGGTCTTCAGGTTAATTTGCTAGGAAGGAAAATCTTCATTATTTCTTTTTTATTTGGCAATCTTGCTTCCTCCTTACTTTCAGGGAGCAAGACATGGGCATCAAGTGTACCTATGTCAGCTTGTATATTAGAGAGAGAGAAATGAATGTGTATGAATGGGTATGGCATGAGAATATGTTGATACGTATCTAATTGAACACGATTGTGAAACTTGCATCTTTATGGTGTTTTCCACTCAAAGCCTACACTACCTTACTAGTCCGGAACCCATGTACCAAAAATCCACAATATCCTATATGGATTCCATTGAAATGAACAGGATCTGTGAATTATCATGGATGTGATTCCCATAGCTGAGTTTCTCAATGTCAGCATATCAGGAACAGGATTTGTACAGGAAAATGAGGAAGATGGGCTGTTCAAATGTGAGGAAGGAAGGAAGGAAGGAAGGAAGGAAGGAAGGAAGGAAGGAAGGAAGGAAGGAAGGAAGGAATTTTGATTAATAACACCCAAGAGTTTATATAAACAATTAATGGTGCCAAGTTAGGAAAGGATATTTTTATCTTCTGTCAGAATCATCCTTAGTAGTATACTTTGGACATTTTATAGCATTAACTATATGTTTTCAGGGCACTAACTAGTTATTAAGAATAACCTGTATGATTCCAAAGTGTTTAGAAAAGAGCAGAAAAATAACTGTTGGTTTCCCACAGTAGTTTTGGTGTTCTCAGAATATGATTATAAAGGTAAATGGTGTCCTACTTCTTTTTTTAGGAAAATGGCTTGGACTATGAAGCTTGTCTGGTTGCTCAGTGTGATGCTTTAGTTGATGCTTTGACTCGCCAGAAGGCCAAACTGCTCACAAAAGTTACCAAAGAGCGGGAGCACAAGCTAAAGGTGATGAAAACTTTATTCATATCTGCTGGATAAAGGAGCCTGATCATTTTTAAAATCCATGTTCTTGAATGCATAGCTCTAAAGCTTCACATTAATTATTCAGCATCAATACAGAATCTTATAACAAAAGAGCTTACCAAAAAATCCTTTGTAGTCCTAGGCCCTAGTTTGCCATATCTAATCTATATATGTGAAGCCACAAGTCACACATCTCTGTGATTCAGATAAAAGCCATAGATCCATATAAATGGATCCTGAATCTTTTTAAAATCTTTCCCTGCAAATTGAACTTGCCTTATTATGTCATTTGACCACCTTAATATCAGGACCTACATAGAGCTTATAGTTGGAGCTATTGAAAAAGAAGATGATATC
>NW_015387108.1:91058-183291 GCF_001527695.2 Protobothrops mucrosquamatus
GGCCTAGGGAGGATTTTTAAACTGGGTTTTTTAGAAATTTTAATTATCACAACATAAAAATTTTGGTTTTAATTTGGTTTTATTCGGTGGGGTGTGTGGGTCTTTCTTTGTTTTAATAATGTTGTGAGCCGCCCTGAGTCCTTCGGGAGAAGGGCGGGATATAAATTGAAATAATAAATAAATAAATAAATAAATATCAATATGTTTATCTAAGCAAATATTATTCCATCAAATTCTTTTCCCTTCTGCTATGGTAGTGTTTCCCAAAATATTTCTTCAGTTCAGTGAATGCTGGAGAGATCAACAGGCATTTTCCCTCCCTAGGTTGTATGGGACCAGATAAACCACTGCACTCTAAAACTGCGACAGTCCACAGGACTTATGGAATATTGTCTAGAAGTAATCAAAGAAAATGATCCTTCTGGTTTCTTACAGGTAAGTTATCATTTGTCTTAGGGATAAATAACCAATCTCTAATTTGGCAGTGATAAATGCTGTCATACCAGCCTCATATATATTTTTATATAGCTTATTCTATCCAATTCAGTGACAAAGATGGAAACATGGAGAAAGGTGGATTCTTGTAAGCCTCATTTGAAATTGATTAGTTTATTGACATATTAGCGTTCACTATGCATCCCACCTTCAGAAGCTAGCTGAAAATATTTGCTACTTGATTTAAATGTCTTCAGACCTAAATCTCCCAAAATTGACTCACCTGCTTCAGGGGGCCCATTCTTTGACCTACTGGGATCGTTTGCCTTCCAGTTGATGAACTGATTCTTCAATAGCTTTGTCTAGTCTGCAAAACGTGTTCTTTTTCAGATTTCAGATGCTTTAATCAAACGTGTTCAAGTATCTCAGGAGCAGTGGGTCAAAGGAGCCCTGGAACCAAAAGTATCTGCTGAATTCGATCTGACATTGGACAGTGAACCATTGCTGCAGTCAATCCATCAGCTGGACTTCATTCAGATGAAATGTAGGGGTGAGCTTTTGTAGGCTAATTTCCCTTTCCTTTTGTATGGGATTGCAAAGAATAGCTGTGAAAGGGAGAGTCATTCTAATCTCGACCAAGGGCTCAATTCTCCAGATGAAAGTCACTTTTTAGATGTTGAATAATTTCCATTTCTATTTCCATGATTCCAAGAAGCACAAGTAACAACCTCAATCAATGCTGGATATCTTAGTTAATGTTTGATACTTTCTATTTGCAGGTAGAAAAGCTTCAGTTGGGAACTAATATACTTTAAAAAAATAAAAAATGCTAACTAAGTTATAATTTTCTCAAACTCTAAAGCTTTTCTTTGTAGAAGAGCATATAAATACAAGGCAGTTACACATGAAGACCATCATGTTTACTCATGTTCTTAGGCAGCATGATAGGGGTAGACAAACCAATGATTCTAGGTGTTTTGGGTAACAATTTACCAAATCTCTTGCCAAGGATCAAGCAGTTTGGATTGGATGGATGTAGACTTCAAAACTGCTACTTATAAGAGCCCATTTTCTGAACTGTGATGTTTTTCTGTCTTTTGTACTTCAGTTATATAGTAGTTTTCTGAATGGACAGTTGATAAGCTCTCGTTGGATCAAAGTAAGAATAACTTTAACCATCAGTGGATTGGCAGTTTTTCTGCCCATTTTTACTTTTGTGGGTCTGGTTACAGCTGGGAAAACAGTAGGAAAACAGCACATTTCCTCAATTCCCAGCCTTCCCAGCCCTGGCTCTTAAAATGTCAGTAATCTGGAAAAAAATATGCTTAATGTTTTCAATATATGCTTTCTGCTCTGGACAACTGTGCAATTAAAAATATACACCAGGTTAGTTGAAGAGCTGTGCAGAGCTTTGTAGAAGGTTCCAAGAACATTATCAAAGGAAGAGGTATATGATAAAGAGACAGACTAAAATTGCTTTGGCCTTGAGAAAATGTAGATGAGTGAGAAAAGTATGAAGTAAAGCGTGCTAATAATATATAGTAGTTTCAGCTTTAAACAAAATTAAATGTCAGAACAAAATTGAAGCAAAGCCATTTGCATGTGTGCTAAAGAACAACTCTTATGATCTAAGAATCATCATCTACTCCTATTCTAACATTATTGTGTGATACAGATCATATGGAACAGCAATTCATTTTACAACAGTCAGAAGCCTGGGAAATTAATGTGCTTGCAATGTAAAAAATGATTTACTAAAAATGATGTTAAATGTATTACTTACTGCTGCTTTTTTCCTTTTCCTTTTTAAAACTTAATAGCTATTGCAGGGACCTTGATACAGGAAAAAGGGAAAATCATTAAAATTTAGTGCACAGTGAGAAGAATTTTAATATGAGTTCATAGAGAGATTATCCGGCTCATAGCATGAAATAAGATATTTCAAGTTTTTAGCAGTTCGTTTCATTTTTTGCAATTTTCAAGAAGCCTTAAAAATGCAACCAAACAATGGGACTTTTTCAGGAAGAGGCTTTCCCTCACAGCAGTTGCTCCATGGATTTTGCAAATGACCAAACAAAGGCCCTCACCCATAGAAAGTATAGGAAGCCTCTTCTGACTAGTCAGAAGCCTCTTCTGAGCAGCTTCTTAAAAAATACAACTCCCATTCACAGGCCAATTGAATCCACTGACAGGTGGACTACTTAAAGAACAGCACTGAACATAAACCAAAACTATTGTCTAGCTCAGCGTTTCTCGACCTTGACAATTTTTAGATGTGTGGCTGTCCTCAGCGAATTGAAATCCACACAAAACTTAAAGTTGTCAAGAAACACTGAGCTAGCTGAGTCATCGTAGGCCAACATGAAGTTTTCAAGGTGGCATGATGGTAACTTTCTCAATGTTTGATTGCTCAGCTCTTTCCATATTAGTTTAAGGGGAACATGAGGTAGTCGTGATGAGATTGCAAGTGTCAGGATGGCCATTTCAGAACTCAAGCCGCAAGTTGGTTGGTCTAAGGGGGTCAATTATGATTTCTTGTTACATGAATGTTGTGTGGCTCACTATATGCCCAGCCCAAAAGGTAAGGGCAGAGTTGCACTAATTGTGCTTAGTTCCTCTTTCAGTACCCCCAGTCCCACTCCTGCAGCTGGAGAAATGCTGTACTCGAAACAACAGTGTGACACTTGCCTGGCGGATGCCGCCTTTTAGCCACAACCCAGTGGAGGGATACATCTTGGAGCTTGATGATGGAGATGGTGGCCAGTTTCGAGTGAGATTTTGTTCCTCTTTTATTTATATTTGGCTTTCTTGGGCAAATGCTGGTGTGCATGCCCTATGATGGGCATGTTTAGTATTAGAAATGGGAATCCAATGCTTCTTCCTGTTGCAGAAGAATTCCAGACAAGATCAGAAGGGAGGGATGGAGGATCCTAAATTAAAGGATCCCTCTGCAAGTCTTGGCCAATGCAACTGTTACGGTTTTTGTGCATGCTGCTCCAATCTGGAGCCTTTTCATTTTCCCCTTACATGCCTATACTTTGACAGCCCTTACTGGATCTAGCCAGACAACAACGAATCTCTCTTCTTAGAAAATAATTGCTTTAAAAAAAATGAAATCATACCCTTCAAGGCTTTTCTAATTATGCATAACTTTTTAGTATCATTTCTTCATAACTGGTGTTCATGTTGCTCTGTCTCGCAGTGATCATTGTTCAAAAGCAATTGAAGGTCTTTTTGATGGACATCTGTATTTCTTTTTGTTCTTTAGGAAGTGTATGTGGGCAAGGAAACCTTGTGTACAATTGATGGTCTTCATTTCAACAGTACCTACAATGCAAGAGTGAAAGCCTTTAATTCATCTGGGGTAGGCCCTTATAGCAAGACTGTTGTTTTACAAACTTCTGATGGTGAGTCTCTAAAAAAAAAAATACTTACCCTTCCTGAAATTTCTTTATATTTGGAATCAGTTGAACTTTAAGAATTAGTACTTCCTACAAAAGTAGCTTTGAGTTTCTAGATCAGGCTTCTGAAATTAACAGTGAGGAATAAGTATCTGAATCATTTAACACCAACTCTCTTTAACATATATATGTTTCCTTCTTGAACATCCTATACAATGAGAATATACTGGATTTTTCAGATTTTGTTGGTTTCCAGAGTATTTCAGGTCAAAAGCAATTCCTTTTCTCATAACATTGAAAAGAATCCCAGTTTCAGATAGAATTCAGTTCTATCTGAACAAGCTTGATTACGTTTGGGATAATGTATATCATAATGCACAAGTGTTTTTGGCACTTTCCATGTCAGAATCTGTCAAGTCTTGAAAACATTTCAGAATTTGCCAGGTTTTCTAATGGATTCTGAGTAGGTAGATAGATGATGATGATAGAAAGACAGGCAGGCAGGCAGGTGGGCAGGCAGGCAGACATTCTACAAGAACTGCAAATGTTTTTAAAGTTAATATGGCTGATAATAATGATCCTGATTGAGCTTCAGTGTATCTGAAGTTCCTACCTCCATTTTATTCCAATGAGGAATTGCAGAATTTAATTACCTTTCAACTCACTACAAGGAAATTATCTTCCATAACTTCTTACAAAATATGCATGTGAATTTAAGCTTCAATTCCATATAATAAAACTTAAAATTAATATTGATTAATGATACTTAACCTTTATGAATCATAAAACATTCTTCTCATCTCCTCTCCCATTGGGAAAATTTGGTTTAGTGATGTAAATTGAAGTCATATAGGGAAATCTACAGAAGAATGGTGACAAATGGAACTTTTAATTCTTAGATATTATAGAGAGCATGTAGAATTTTGAGATCATGTTTTTAACAAGATCATGCAGCTGATGATAATCTGTAAATGATGTCACTAATTCCTAATTCCTAAATTTTTGAACCCCCAAATATGCATGTTATCATATTTTATTTTCATATTATGGTAGTGGCTATGTGGTAATAATCTCAACACTTTAAAAAGTTGATTAAGGTAAGCTGTCTATATGGGTTCCTAGATTTCAAAGAACTGTATCCTGAATCATAATTAATCTTCATTTATTACTACAGTGCTAATGCTCATCACAATCCAGTTAGTTGTTACATTGTTCTAATCTGTATATCCTCCTTTTTTTCTTTTTTTTTAAAATAGTGGCTTGGTTTACATTTGATCCCTGTTCAGCCCACAGAGACATAGTCCTTTCAAATGACAACCAGACTGCTACCTGCAGTAGCTATGATGATCGTGTGATTCTGGGCACTGCAGCTTTCTCAAAGGGAGTCCACTATTGGGAGCTGCATGTGGACCGTTACGATAACCATCCAGATCCAGCCTTTGGGGTTGCTAGAATCAATGTGGTCAAAGACATGATGCTGGGGAAGGATGACAAAGCCTGGGCTATGTACGTTGATAACAATCGCAGTTGGTTCATGCATTGCAACTCTCACACTAATCGGTAAGCATTCAAGAATCTGCTTTCTGGCTTAAACCAGGTTTCCTTCTTGTTCTTCAAAAGCTGTGCAGTGAATGTTCTGCCACCCCATCATTTCAGAAACATTTAACCTATATCCCAATCCCTGCCAATGTAGCTCATAAATCTATGTTATCATTACATAACTGTTTTGACATTTGTCAGCGTTATGCTTATGGACCAAATCTGATGTGGCATTTAGCAGATTCTTGGTTTTAACCTGGGCCTGCTCCCCTCACTTATAATGCAAAAGACTGAAGAGGCAAAATAGCAAAAAGGCATTTAAATGAAGTTTGCTAAATCAATCAAAGTGTTAGCTTTATGCATTCTCTCTTTTCTTACTGTTCTTTATATATATATATATAAAGAACAGTATACATATATATATGCCTGCTTCTGAATCTGTCTCCTATTTTTAACTTCTTCATGTCAAATGACTCATTCATTTTGTAAATGGCTTCTGCTTTGCTTCCAAGAATTTAAAGCAGAATATATACCACAACCTCCTCTAACTCCCCCCCAAACACAATAGGTTAGTTAGGTGACTTTAAGATAACAAATGAGAACTAACCATAGTCACTTCTATGGCTTCTGTGTGTAGACCTGAATCTAGATGTGGCCATGAATCTATACTAAACTACTGTGTGGAATTTTCCCAAATTTATTCAGAGTTGTTTTAAAATATAAGTCGGTGAAGTAACAGTGAACTGTTCATCATTATATTAGGGAGGGCTTAATGGTCATTTATCTAAACGGAGGAAATAAGGAATTAAGAAATAAGCATGTCTGTGGATTAAAAATGAAAGTGTTCTCTAATCTAATTGAAACCTTACAGCAATTATGTAAATTGTAAGTTAGTATTTCTCCTCAATACTGCAGATCCTTTATGCCTTCAACCTACTGGATTCCAAATGTTTCATTTGTAAACCATTTTAGAGAATACAGGTAGTCGTTGATGAATGACCACAATTGAGCTCAAGATTTCTGTTGCTAAGTGAGACATTTGTTAAGTGATTTTTGCCCCATTTTCCTGCCACATTTGTTAAGTGAATCACTTCACTAACTTTATTAACACCATTGTTAAGTAAATTTGGTTTCCCCATTGACTTTGTTTGTCAGAAGGTTGCAAAGAGCGATCACATAACTCCGGGACACGGCAACTGTCATAAATATGAGTCAGTTGCCAAGCCTCTGAGTTTTGATCATGGGACCATGGGAATACCACAACAGTCATAAATGTGAAAAATGGTTGTAAGCCACTTTTTTCAGTGGTGTTATAACTTTGGTCACTAAACAAACTGTTGTAAGTCGAGGACTACCTGTATGTATATGTTTTACATACATATGTATATGTTTTATCCTGGTATAATTGGATAAAAAACAATGTAACATGCATATTATTTTTTAAAAAAAAAAACTTATAAATTTGCATTTCATCTAGCTACAGCTGTCCTATCTGGATTGCAAACTCCTGGCCAACGTTTTCAGACAATGAGTAAAAGCTGTTAGCTAATTTTCTATTATTTTTCTATCACTATACACAGTTTGGATGTTTTCACTAAACTTACACAACTAAATTGTTTCCTAAATTGTGATTCTTTATGGTAAAAGTAATCTTTCAACATAATTTTTTGCCAAAGCAAAAGAGAGGGTGAGTAGGTAGCAGGGGATGATCTTCTCCCCTTCTCCTCATCCTCTTGTTTATAGTTCTGTAGCCATCCCTGTGTCTTTTAGAAGCCATTGTTTCCATTCCCTTATCCCGGTTAATTTTTTTCTTAGAGCCAGGTAACTAAATAGATGAGGGAGATGATTAGATGATGGATTTGTTTTGATACCAATATTTGCAGATTTTATTGGGCCCTGGGAAATGTTCTGAGATACACCTGGCTTGTTGGGCTCCCCTTGAAGCAAAATAGAGCCAAGCTGCTGATGCATAATATTGAAAATGCAGGAGAGCCACTCTGAAACAGATCTCTGGGCAAGGCTGGGCAGGTTGTAACTATTTCAGCTTTTCAGAAATAATTCAGAACAAGGGCTAGGTTGCAAACATAGTATTTATTGGCAACTTTTTAAAGCAGCTTCAGCTTTTCTGAGGATCTCATGTTTGCATCGTGCAGCTGCCACATATCCTGAGAAAAGGCATAGCTGCTTTAAACAGGTGCAAACAGGTTCTACACACATAGGCAAATTCTTTCCTGTGCGTGTAGAGTCTAAACTACATTTTTGGAATCTAATCTGAAGCCCAGCAGAGACCCAGTGAGGAGTTACTTAGCTTCTTGCACTTCCCTAAGAGATTCCTGCATTAAGAAAATTAAAATATGCAGAGTCTGATGTCGTTAACGTCACTATTGTCTCTGTTTTTTAGGACAGAAGGAGGTGTTTCAAAAGGTGCAACTGTAGGTGTTCTTCTGGACCTCAACAAGCATTCCTTAACGTTTTACATAAATGGGCAGCAGCAGGGCCCTCCAGCGTTTGAGAACGTGGAGGGTGTTTTCATGCCCGCATTAAGTCTCAACCGAAATGTTCAGGTAAAAATTTTCTTCTATTGGATTAAGTCAGTTCAAAGTAATAGTTGAATAAATTGCACTATGTGGAGTCCTTGCTGCTTTCTGAACTTGATTGCAGACATTGCCCAACTACTCGTGTTTCCCAAAAAATAAGACAGGGTCTTATTTTTTTCTTGCCTCCAAAAGAGGCACCAGGTCTTATTTTCAGGGGGTGTCTTTTATACTCAACTCTGGCACTGACAGCCTCGCCCAGCCAGCCCACTTTTTCTGACCGAAGGAGCAGCTTCATTCTGTAGCTGTATTCCGGCCTGCATTTTGCAGTCAGGCCTTTCTGGAAGGCCTATGCAGCCAAGAACTGAGTTATGGATCCGTAGCTTGGTTCCCGGCTGCAGTGGCCTTCCGGAAAGGCCTGTGACTGAGAAATGCAGACCTGGCTGCAGAAGACGCCACAGAAGAAGTGGGCTAGTGAGAAGAGGCCTGGCTGCAAGATGATTTTTAGGTGTATGCCTCGCCCTAAAACTAGGGCTTATTTTTGGGGTAGGGCTTATATTAGGCCCACCCCAAAAATCAAGCTAGGGCTTATTTTCGGGGTAGGCCTTACTTTTGGAGAAACAGGGTAGGTAACATCATCAATGCTAGTGACTGTGGGGATTGTTCCCTATTTATATATACCGGTAGTAGCTTGACCTGCCAATGTTGCTGGGGGTGTAGTTTTCTCTGTGGGTAATTCCTTGATTAAGATATTGTTTTCTGCTGGATTGTTTTTGTGGTGTTAATCTCTGCTTATCTGAATGTTGATGGCTAAAGATGATGCGTTCTGGTCTTTTTGTTTTCTTCTTAGCTTTATTTTTTTAATTGTCTGTTTTCAATGATGTATAAATATTTATCTTTAAGTGTCTATTAATTTGCTGATTTGCCTAAATGCCAAACTTCCAGAAATTTCCTAAAGTTCCTGGATTTAGTTTGCTCTAGGCAACTAGTTTCCCAGTTAAAACTTTAGTTGAGTCTGTTCAAGTTCAGGGAACAACAAGGACTCCAGAGTTCAACCCTGACCTACATCTATTCTCTTCTATGGAAATTGCACTTTAGACAGAAAACAACAAATATAGATAGATAGCCATCAACTTACGACCATTTCTTCAATGA
This sequence comes from Protobothrops mucrosquamatus, assembly GCF_001527695.2. Lineage (NCBI taxonomy): Eukaryota > Metazoa > Chordata > Lepidosauria > Squamata > Viperidae > Protobothrops > Protobothrops mucrosquamatus. The sequence goes on from NW_015387108.1 coordinate 100,123, forward strand.
TCACTGAAGTTACGATGGAGCTATATGAATAGTGGCTATGACTGTCCTCAGTTTTCTGGTTGTCCATGATTACAAGATTACAATCTGGGCACTTGGCAACTGATTCACACTTATGACTGATTGCAGTGCCCTGCAATACTGTGACCACCATTTGTAACTTTCCCTATTGGCTTCCCTAAGAAAGTCAATGGGAAAGCTGTCAGGGAAGAACACAAATCGCTAGTGTAGGTTTTCCCACCTGCATATCCTCTTCCAGTCCCTCTGTGCCTTGTGCTATCCCTGCCACTCACTACTCTGCGTCTACCCTGTATCACAAGTTAATGGATCCTGGGAAAGTTACTTCTATATTTTATGCTCTAAAGTCCTAGAAAAACATTCCATTTCAATGGGTTCCTGCAAAACCTGCCAGAGCTAATTATTACCTACTTTGTGCACATATTTTTAATTCTAAATTCTTGCTTTTTTCCCCTCTTGCAGGTGACTCTACACACAGGTCTGGAGGTACCTCAGACTGTAAGACCACCAAAGCTGCCAAGCAACTGAATTCCTGCTACTTATATCTCAGCTAGATTTTGTAATCTTTCTAAATAATCAGTTTTAAAATAACACACTCATAGTTGAAATCAAAATAATGATGATTAGATTTGGGGGTGTTTGCAGGGGGTCAAAATAAGCCAAGATGGCCTGTGTGACCCACTTTTTTTTACATGCATTATACACATAAAAAGGAGTGGGTTTCAAATCTGCCATTCCAGATGCCCTCTTGACTTTATTTTAGCTTACTCTGTGGATACCCCTGTTTAAATAACTCAGTGATTTCCTTCTTAGTTCTACATGCCTTTTAAACTTTTATATTATTTCAAGAGTGCTTATACCACCGAACTGCCTGTGTATTTTGGCTTTATCCTTGTGTGAAAGCTTACAATCTGCCCTCTAAAGGCAATCACATAAGTGAACTCTAATTTTTCATTTTCTTTTTACACATCAATTCTGTTTTTGTACAGCAAAAAAAGAGAAAACTCGACAGTATATAAATGCTGTTGATTACAGTGGGAGTTAATCATCTTTAATCTTCTCTGGATCACATTTTTTCTGGGCACATTTTGCTTGATCCTAATCTGTGGCTATGATATATTGACATAGAGGATTATAGCTGTATCCTTTATGGCCTAATTGCTTGAAGGAATTTCAGTATGGTAGAGATTGCTGTCCTTGTGCAGATGTTTGGACTAAGTGACATCTAGATCATTTTGATTCCAAAGATTTGGGCATGACAGAATAAAAATAGTATAGATTGGGTTCAGTAGCATAATTATCATTCCTTCTACTGTGAGTATGGATTAAACGTCTAATGCAATATATACAGTACTGAAAATCTCCAAATGTTTAATCCAGATCATTGTAGCTTTCTCTTTGAATATCTGTTCTGGTAACTCTGCCTTCAACACAAAGCTCATACTGTGCTGCTGTATTTGTGTGTGCTGACTTTGAATGCCACATTGTAATCACATAATTTTCATACAGAGCAGATGTTTAAAAGAAACCAAAGATCCATTCATATATGGGAATATAAAGCAAAGGAAGCTCAGAATCCGTATCTATTCAAAGATAACACATCATTAATGTTTTGATGAATTCTATACTCACGTTTTCCTTCTTTGCCTTGTTGTCATTCCATTTGAATTCATCTGGCAAAAGGAACTGCAGCTTGTAGTCCTATATACCAGTACTTTTACTAGTCTTTGTGGATGCAAATCTTACACTTGCAAGGTTAAGATGTGATCAAGGGTAGCTAATCTCTTTTCTTTCTGGAAAAAAGTTAAAAGTTGTTAATATATCCCTAACAGGTATCTTAGCCTTTTCACCAATTAACCAAATATTTCATTCAAAACTTGCCAATTTTAATTATTTCTCCCAAGATCTATGCCCAAAGCAGTTATTGGGAATATACTTAATGTTCAGAAATGAACAGCACTTAATCAAATAGAAAATTTAAGTACATTTGCTTTAGCTCTGTGTTCAACAGTAGTAAGTTAAAAGTTAAAAGTGTGTTTAAATATTTGTTAAAGTGTGCGGTAAAATCATTTAGCGTTTTCTTATGCCAGCCAAATGAGTCTTTGTAATGGATTTTAGCAAGCCAGCAGCCTGAGAAGGAAATATAAAATCCTTTTCTCTCTCTGAGCTGGTTTGAAATACCTTTCCTAGCATAAGTGAGAAATTAACACAAGCTGAGAAGTCTGCAATTTCTGGTTTATATTAAACCAGAGTTCCCTGTTCATCATCAAGTTAAAGCAAAGAAAAGTTATTAATTGGTTTGGTTTCCCATTTTGGAAATTAATAAGTCCATGGATCCTGTTAGCTTATTAATAATTATCCTTCAAATAATACTATTCAGATCTGTTTCTCATTATGAAGATACAAATGCACACCCTAATTTGTCAAACGGTAAATCAAATAGGAAAAAGCTTTCAGGTTGCTGAATTTGTACTATTTCAAACAGCGGGTGGGCAAAACAACCCTAAAGAAAGCTTCCCCACATAATATATTCCTCATACGCAGAAAGCCAGCAGGTCAATTAAAAAGTTGGTCTAGACCAGGGGTCGGCAACCCACGGCTCTGGAGCCGCATGCGGCTCTTTCATCCCTCTACTGCAGCTCCCAGTCCTCCTCCGCCATTTGTAGTCCCACACACACAAAAAAAGAAGTGGGACTGCCTACAAACTTCTTTTCTTTTTGGGACTGCATGCGGCGGCGGAGGAAGAAACAGAGGACTGCGGTGGACCTGGAAAGAAGGTGCCATGTGGGTCAAGGGAAGGGGTTTCTGCATCTTATACGGAGCTGGGGAAACGGGCTGGGTGGCGGGAGCTGCCAATGCCACTGCCATGAGGCTTTGCAGAGCCCCCCGAGTGGCCATGATCCCCCCTCCCCAGCCAGCCAGCCACCATCACACTCTTCTACTCCTCCTCCTCGTCCTCCGCACTCAATCAACTGCTAGCGGCTTGGGTGGCTCTGCTCCGTCCGAGTTGAAGAAAGCTGCTTTCTGTTACACCTCCGCTTTCTTCAACTTGGACGGAGCAGAGCCACCCAAGCTGCTAGCAGCTGATCGAGTGCGGAAGACGAGGAGGAGAAGAGCATGAGGCCGGCTGGTCAGGTGAGGAGTAGGTGATGGTGGCTGGCTGGCTGGGGAGGGGTGATCATGGTTGAAGAAAGCGGAGGCGCAGCAGTGGGATTGCTCGCCTTATTGAAAGCAAAAAAACTGCATGAGAAGTGATAAATGAAGGATTATTGAATTTACAAAATATTTTCTTTTAAATTTTGAAAGATTTTTGTTTTGAAACAGGTGAACAGCAAGCTAGTTATTTGTTTGTTTGTTTTTGAAGCAGTTAATCACTATCTTTAAAATTCAGGGAAGACTTAAAAATGTGGCTTATTTTATCAAATGATATATTGGAGAGAAAGAGAGAGAGAGAGTGAGAGAGAGAGAGAGAGAGAGAGAGAGAGAGAGAATGAGAGAGAGAGAGAGAGAATGAGAGAATGAGAATGAATATATGTCCTTACTGGACTTTTAGTAAAGAATGTTTAATGAAATATTTTGATGGTTTTTTAAATTAAGAGATGAGGTATGGGGATAATTATACTGTATTTAAAAATGGTAGATAAGCTTTTTACCTGTTTTTACCTGTTGGGATGAAGGAGAAAGGTTTTTTTCCCCTCTTTCTCCTGTCCTTTTCTTTTTTTCCCCCCCGCAAAGAGAGATAGAGAATAACCTGCTATAATCATGCTGGAATGAAAGGTTATGACAGCTCAGATTAGATTGCAGGATCCTCTCTATGAGTGTGGATCGTTGTGAGTCCTCTGGCTTTCAGAGGGTGATGAAGTGGGTAAGAGATGCCAAGAGAGTGACTGGAGAAAAATGAGAGAACCTGATCAAGCACAATTAAAGTTCTTAAACTTTTCTTTGTAATATTGATAAAAGTGGTGAAACATTTTTATGTCCATATTAAATTCATGAAGAGCTGGCTGGCTGGGGAGGGGGGATCATGGTTGAAGAAAGCGGAGGCGCAGCAGCAGGATTGCTCTCAAACAATAAGAGCCGTGTGCGCTGCTCGCTTGTGTGCGCCCGCCTTATTGAGAGCAATCCTGCTGCTGTGCCTTGAGTGGGGAGGACGAGCTTTGCTGCTGGGCCATGCCTAGGCTACACCCTACTGCTGCCTCCCAAACTCCACCTTCGCTGCTGGGGAAAGCCGTGGCGGCAGGGCACTCGGCACGGGGGAGGTAGGAGGGAAAAGCAGCAGCACGGTGTTCCGTGTGGGGGAGGTAGGGAAAAGCGGCAGCAGGGCGCTCTGTGCGGGGAGGTAAAGCAAGAAAGCAGCAGTGGCAGGGCGCTCCGCGCAGGGGAGATGGAAGGAAAAAGTGGTGGCAGGGCGCTCCGCATAGGGGAGGTAGGGAAAAGTGGCAGCAGGGTGCTCCGCGTGGGGAGGTAGGGCGAGAAAGCAGCAGTGGCAGGGCGCTCCGCATGGGGGAGGTAGGAGGACAAAGCAGCAGCGGGGCATTCCGTGCGGGGAGTTAGGATGAGAAAGCAGCAGCAGCAGGGTGCTCCGCACGGGGGAGGTAGGAAGAAAAGCAGCGGCAGGTGGGGGAGGTAGGAGGGAAAAGTGGTGGCAGGGTGGGGGAGGTAGGGAGAGAAAGCAGCGGCAGGGTGCTCCGTGTGTGGAGGGGTAAGCAGCAGCAGTGGTGGAGTGCTGGGGGGAAAGCAGCAGGGCTTTGTGGCTCCCGGTGTTTTCTGTGGGAAACAGGTCCAAATGGCTCTTTGAGTGTTTAAGGTTGCCGACCCCTAGTCTAGATAGAACTTTTCCCGAGATGTTGTTTCATAAACTGTATATAAGTAATATTCTCTGTAGAGAACCATTTTCTTATCTTCACCTGAATGTTACAGCCCAAATTACAGCATTAAGAGGATTCTACTTAACTGATTTAGACCCTATAACTTTTTAAAGCCCAAATCAAATGTTCTGTCTTGTTTGAAATTTTAATTATGGGGCAGACCTCACCATAAAACATTCAATGTTGTGTTGCTGTGACACAGTTGGAAATGTTTCACAGCACATCTAGATCAGATTTTCAGAATCAAAGAAATTAGGCAGATCACCAAAATTCATACGTGGCTCCTAATTGTTATTCTTAATTAAGTCAATGTTTTGAAGTAATGTCGGTGTTTCTTCATTTTAAGGTGGAGGCTGTTATATGAACTACTTGTGACTTTATGACCGCCATTGGTACATCAGCAATAGGTTTTGAAGGCTAGGTTGCCATACAGCTGCTATAATGACACAAATGCTTTTTATGTGAATCAAAATTCTTCCATAATATAAAACCTGGCAGTTGGAATTCAAACATTCCTTCTGTCTATATCCTGTGGAATTGCTGTGGCAGTGATGAATACTTGGAAAAAGATTGTATAAAAAGAGGGAGGATATTAGGACAATTATGCAATATCTTTACTATTTTTTCCAGCTTGTTCCCAATAAATCAAGAAGCACTAGACAAAGTTAATTTTTATATGGGGAAGAGCAAATGAAATTGGAATGATTTTTCCCCCTTTTAATTGGAAAACTTTTAGAGAAAATGCTTTTTATTGCAGGAAAGAATATTCAAATTAATCCATCACGCATGGACTGGAAGTACTTCCTTGTAAAGTACAGAAATGATTCTCTATGTGGTTTAATTGTTAAATATTGATTGATTGATGAGATATTTAAAGCAACAAATTATTTTTTTCTTGCTTAAAATGTGTCCTATCTTTGTCCAGGATTTTAAAATTATTAATATTTAGTAGAGTCAGCTTCTGGCCTACCTCAACAACTTCACATATTATGGACCTTGCTCACTGTGAATATGCCTTGTATAAACTTAGGCTTGGTAGGAAGAACAGTGATATTTCTTTAGGCAAGGAACCCATTCTGCTTCTATGAGCCCCAAATCATTCAATGCATTAAGCCAAACATGTTGTGTGAGTCCAGACATCTTTAGCTTGTTGAATGAACCATGGGTTCCATGGTTACGCTATTCCTGGTTTATATTCGTGTACGTGCCTGCATACACACATGAACACACACACACTTACCGCAATCTTATTGATGGTGATCAGATCAGTCTTCTGGAGTGGGCGGCCATATTAAATTGAATACATTAAATTTAAAATAATAAAATCAAAGCAACTTGTAATAGGGTAAGAGATCTAGATCAGGGCTTTTCAACCGGTGGTATGTGTACCACCTGTGGTACTTTGCCATGTGGCAGGTGGTATACGACCGTGCTAGAAAAGTTTGCTACACTGAAGGAGAGGCAGCTGCAGCTGCAGGACTATCTGGGCTCGGCAGAAGCCCCAGGAGGCGGCAGGGCTCCAGCTGATTGGCTCCAGCTGAGTGGCGCTTCCAGAAGCAGCACAGAGCTGGAGGTGAACTGAAGAAAAAGGATGGGGAGGGGAGGAGAGGCTATAAAAGGAGGTGGTTTGGGTAGGAAAAGGAAAAATAGACAACAGGGAAAGAGAAGGAGAGCTCAGCAGGCAGGGAGGAAACAGAGACAGGGAAGAAGAAGTGCTATTGATGGAAGAAAAGGTCCCCTGGTTCGTTTTCTCCAGCCAGGAGAACGCAATCAGCGCTGATGAAATGAAAAGCCAGCAGATGAGCATGTCAGAAAGGAGATGGGTTTATTTAGTTCTGGATCAGCTGGCAGCTTGATTGGGTTACCATAAGGATTTTTGTACAGTTTTTACAGCGTTCTGTAATTCAGAGGCTCGTTTTGTGTTATTGGGAATATTTTAGTCTGTATTTTAGGCTAACAATGAGTCCAAAGTGTTGACTTCCATGGGTTTAATCCCTTTAAACAAATGTAATTAGTTTTACCCTCTTATCTTGAATCTGCTTATGGATTTTAGAAAGTTTTCTTTGAAGGTAAACAGGCGTAATTTAAGGCTAAAGCTTTTTGCACTTGCCGGAGCCTTTCAGTCTCGAATTGCAACATTGTGACAGGTGACACGCCTGAGGCAGCTTAAAGAAAAAAAAAACCTGGAGTTTATGTGTTTCTTTATTTTGTGAGCCTTTCTTGCTTTGCACTTGATTCCTGTGTCTTTAAGGGTACAGGGAAGGGATTGGGGGCGTGCATTCTTACTACACTGTGGAAGGAGAGCTCAGAAGGGAGAGAGGAAGAAGGGCCATCCAGCTAGATCAGGGGTCTACAAACTTAGCAACTTTAAGACCTGTGGACTTCAACTCCCAGAATTCCTCAACCAGCCATGAGTTAAAATGCCAAGTTTGACGACCCCTGAGCTAGCTGGTAGTGGTGCATATTAATAAATATGGATAAATTCATTATACATTTGTCAGTGCAAAAGGAAAATGATTCAGCAAAGGAACAGCCACCGAAGAAATTAAAACTGGTATTTTTTTCCTTTTTTTCTACAGTTTGTAATATGTTATTAGATTATAGAATAAAATACAAAAGCAAATAGTAGGACACAGTGGGAAGGGAAAAGGGAGAAAAAGTGAGGGGGAGAAGGGAAAAAGAACAGACTTCATCTGTTGCAGTAGAAGGAAGCATTAACATTGAACCTCAACTTTTTACTTTTCCATAATATTATAAACTAGCCATTTCTATAACAACAAATGTATCTGATCAGTAAAACCCAAAACCTCCCCCTTTTTTTACTCATCAAGTTTTTGACACCTTGCTAAGCACTGGTGGTACTCAAATATTGTCATGCCCTAAAAGTGGTACAATCTGTGAAAAGGTTGAAAAGCCCTGATCTAGATGGAGCCAAGTAAAAATAAGTCTGTTTTACTTCTACAAAATATTTGTCACTAATGAAACAGACTAAGGAATATAGTTTACAAAGATGGACTAAGTTATTCTGGCAAAATAAATAAAGCTTGATGTCTTTGGGCTATTTCTTTAATGAAGATAAAGTTCTGCTTTATATATTTTCCATGTATTCCAGTAAGTATTAGTAACAAAGTTAAATATATCTATGAACAAAGCTAATATTCCCTGAATTAGTTTGGGGCCAATCTGTTTGGCAGGAAACAGACCATTCAGAGACCTAATGAACAAAACATCTTTTTGTTGCTTTGATTATTCATTTGGTTTGGGATTACTTTCTTAATCTAATAATGCCAGGAAGAACAAACATTCATGCAAAATGTTAATTATGATTCCAGATTTCTTATAAGGATATTTTACAGGTCTCCTCCCTGGAAAGTCATCTGAAAATGAATAAATAAATAAATTCAGCAAGATTGCCACTTTCAAATTTATCCAGTTGTGTATGTGTGTGTAGGGAGGAATTATGATAGCAGACTGGGCAGGCTTCGACTCAGTATCAGTTGTTTTATGTTTACTTCAATGAGTCTGTACTTTGTTTTTCTGGATCTGAACAGGGAAACATACCCAGATACTATCTCCCACAGCTACTACTACCATAGAACCATGCTGCTTTTCCCTCTTTTTTTCTTGCTTTCTTTTGATCTTTTTCATGTGACTTTGTAGAATTCAAGCAGTTGGGTGGCTATTGAGGAAATATATGAGTGAGACTTTGCCACAGCAGATAAAATGGCATACTGAGGCTCTTGGTTGAATGTCCCGAGGCTATATTTTGCAAGTGTGAGGTTCAAAATCATGCAGAAATGAAAAATGTTGTTACAACAAGTTTGGAAAGTCTTGTTCTTTTATATATTTGGTTCAGGTATGATATCCACCCATCAACCAAAATACAATGCATGTATGTATGTGGTCCAGTTGGCCATGCTATTTTGTCATGTTATAAACCTCCCCCATGATCTATCTCAGTGGTGGCGAACCTATGGCACGGGTGCCAGAGGCGGCACTCAGAGCCCTCTCTGTGGGCACGTGCGCCGTCGCCCCAGTCCTAGGCATTCAGCTGGGTTTTATAAAACCTTTTCGCTTTAGGCCTCCGCCGTGCATAAAAAAAAAGGTTCAATCAATCAGTCAATTTCAACTTCTCGCGGGAAAAAAAAGATCTTGCAAAGTTGGAATTGATTGATTGAACTTTTTAGTCCCACCCAGTCTGCTGTTACCACAGCGGCTACACCCACCCAATGGGCCACACCCACCCGGCACCCGACGATGCATAAGTGGGTTTTGGGTTCCAGTTTGGGCACTCGGTCTCTAAAAGGTTCGCCATCACTGATCTATCTCTTTTCTTACCTTGTTAAATGCATACTTAGTATTCTTACATTAATATTAAAGAGACAAGTAGGTCTTCCACAATTTCATTAATGTAAACCTTTGGAGAGGTGTGTGGAATTCAATGCAACTTTAGCATTGTAAGCTGAAAAAAAAACAACCTCTTTCTGTAGATGGTTTAGGCCAGGGGTAGGCAACCTTGGCTCTTTTATGACGTGGACTTCAATACCCAGAATTCCTGAACCAGCCATGCTGACTCAGGAATTCTGGGAGTTCATAAAAGAGCCAAGGTTCCCTACCCCTGGTTTAGGCCAAAAGACATGTCAATATGGTTTTAGAGAAACAATAGGACTGGGCAGTAGAGTGGTATGAGAATTACTTCCTTGATAATCTCAGAGAAAAGAGTTAATCTTTCTGTTCTGTTGAGTTCCCCTATATGCCTGCTGTTCCCCTATAGATAGTGATCAAACATAGCAAGAAGAAATTCTGTGTATTTGTTAGGATTACACAAACATTACAGAGGATTTAGTGGTAAATAAGAAGGGGCTTGAAGACCAAAGCCACTTTTTAGTGCTTTTAAAAAAGCCTTAAATCCTACAACCACAACTTTAGATTCTCTTTTTCATTAAGAGGGAGAAAGATGAATTGACATCCTTAACTCATAACATACCACTGTTAAGAATAGAGAATGATCATTTCTCATTCTTTCTTTAGCTCGTTCTGTTCCATGACAAATTTGTTTCCTGTAATATTTTTGCAACTAATTTGGAAAATAATCATGACATAACATGTCAGAGAACTATGCAGTTGCTCAGTGGTTTTTCTATTCAAAGATTAAAACAGAAAACCCTGAAGTTTTGTTAATGTAATTTTGTCTGACTCTTTCATAGTCTGATGTTGGGAGTGAAAAAAAACCATTCTTTTTAGGGTAAAAGAACAGTGGGGTTGCATGGCTTATTCTGTTCTGCATGAAAATTGAGCTGGCCAGGTGAAAACAGAATAAAGAAAATGCCAATCCCCACTGCAAAATAAAAAATAGAAAGCCCATGATCCATCAAATAGGTATACTTAGGACCATAGATTTCAGTAAGTGTGCCTAATTTTGTGTAGGGTTGTAGCTATTAAGCTATTAACAGAGTTTAAGAGGAGACATTACTATTTCATATTACACATGTAATGTATTAATGTATGCATATCTATCACCTTAAGTGTAAATAATGCATTGTAACGTAGTTAAGTAGTCTGTTATTGATCAGTGGTCAAGTTCCATTGTAGTGTTGTAGATTTTTTTAAATGTCTTCAGCAAAAAAGAAAAGAAGTACTTGGTTTTCAAGCTACTTAGATGTGTAGAGCATGAGGAAATGCGCTGTTCTAATTTTTCCATCTGCTTTTAATATGGCCACTATTTAGAGAGATGGAGTTATGCACTGCAATTCAAGACACTGCATTATGGTTACTGTTGCAATCAGACTGATTCAGTTGTACACAAACACAGCTGGCCTGGACCATGCATGTCTCGGTCTAGTGGTCCTCTTTGTGTGATGGATGCCTGGTAATTCTCCATTCCACTTGCAATGTAACACATGAAGCCATGCTCCATGCTGAGGCCTTTACACACAAAAGTCCATTGCAGATCCTCTTCAAGGGAGAGTGGGCCAGGAACCACAAAAAATGGGCCTCCTCATGAAGTAGAAGATCCTATCATTATGATGCCCCATAATTTATTGTGTAAATAGAGAAAGCTTGAATAGCCTTGAAACCAATGAAGATGTGGAGAGTGGTTTGTTGGTTTATTTGTTTGTTAGTTCTTTCCTCTTCCTTAGACATAACCATCCTGAAAAGGCTTCTAATATTTTTGGGGACACTTCAGTAGCACTGATGAGTGTACAAAAACAGAAGCTCCAGGGCTGTCATTTTGATTTCAGTCATAATGAAGAAGGAAAGAGTTATATCTTCCCACCTTCCATAATCCCAAAATTACAAAATTGATATGTGTAATAAATGACATATATATTAATTGCATTCTTGCAATTCCTGCACTTCTAGTTTTGCTGTTAATGTTCAAGGTGTGGAACAGAAGTAAACAAAAGTCTGATTTAGGATTATTGCAGTTTGATCGTGAACCTGATGATAGCTAGTAGGAGAAAGTTTTGGTCCAGCTTAAAGCAGCTTTATTATGGCTTTCTCTTAACTTTCCAAAGCCCTGAATAGAAAGTGGTGGCATTAATATATGAAAAAAGAAACAGAACACAGTATTAAAATAACTTCATAATCTGTTTTTCCCATTTAAGAGAGTGAATCAATTTGAAAAAAACAACAGAAAATGTGGCTCATTATTGGTGTTGTTTTAAGCAATTACCTATTTTTATTGACAATATTGAAAATCAAAGAGAACAGTGAAGTGATGTAGAAATTTAGGGTGAAATAATCATATCAAGGCTTCTTCAAAATTCTTGAGAACACTTAGACAAATTACTTGTGCTTTCATTCCAAAATCTGAATGAATTTAATTATGTATTTCATTTATTCATACTCTCTTGTTCCTCTTTTGACCACCCCAAGTATTAAAATCTGCTATACAAAATGGTTTGCTCACCACAGATATAACAGATTGCTGTGATATCCTTGCTGTGATTACAGCATACATAAATTTGCAGAGGCCATCCATCAGTTGATAACCCTAACCATAAGCCATTTGGTGTGAAAAAAGTGCAAGAGCTGGAATAAGCAGATAGAATAAATTTTTCCACATAATTCTTTGGTGGGCAAAAATGGTTTCGGTGGGTAAAGAAGGAATCATGCTTGCAACCAGGATTTAATTACAGTAGACTAGGTGAACTCTCTACACTTACATTACAAAATGTTTCTTTTTTACCCTCATATAGTTCGGTTCTCATGTACTCATGATCAGCATCATGTAATAACAGAGAGGGCCAATCAAGTATACGTACATAAGTCAGTCATGATCAGCCCTAGGAATGTAGCACTAGAACAAGTGGTACTAGGATCAGATACTGGTATAATTGTCTAAAAACAGTCAATTGGAAAAATCTGATTCATAAAACTATCTCCTAAAATGCCCTAATTTCAGGATTTATCGTCCATTTCCCTTTCGCACAGGAAGAAAAAGTCAATCCCTGATTGGGTTTCCACGTTCCATTAAGTCAAACCATGGCTTGTTTGGTTTTGACTCAATGCATTGTGTGCACCCAGCCAATTATGTTTTATTCAGCTGACCCCCACTGTTTTGAAAAGTTCATTCATGGGATGCCAAGCATTTGCTCCTGACCTGTCAAACTCTTGCTTGGATCACTGCACTCACCTAATCTGTCTCAGGGAAGTATGATGGGAAGTGACCAGGTGGGAAGATTCCACCTTACAGTATGGTTCATTTTTCCCCCTTATACACCAGAGATTCACTGGTTTGATAGAAAGTACTTAGAAAGTAGCATCAATAGCTGGTTTTCAAGGGTAACCGGGGTTTTGATCATAAATGGCAGAAAGCCATAGGGTTGGCTTTGTCCTTATAAATGTTTTTGTTGGAAGATGGTCAAGCTAAAGGATGTCTTTTTAATTTCAATATTAAAAAAGCAGGATTCCTCTTGGAGTTTCACAAGTGTTCCTAACCCTGTGTTACATAAATACTGTCAATAAAAATATAATGTTGTAAAAAATAGTGAACGGAAGCACAGCCCAGAAACATGGTATGATGACAATGTTCTAGAATTAATGCATGAGGTAGAAATGCTGTTTTTTCTCAAGTTATAAAAGCATGGAAGATGTTAACTTAAATGTTGGCAAAACAAAAAAAAAGAAAAGAAAGTCACATGTTATGTTAAAGTCTGGTTAAGTAAGAAAAACATTGTTTGCACTAGTTGTCACCCCTAATCACAACATGTTTTGTTTATATCCTTAGATCTGGTGGAATGTACATCTTCTATGTCACCAGATCAAGAAAGGAGTTCAGAAAAAAAATCAATTTTTTTCTAATTTTTTACCTGTAGCAAAGTTTGTATTTTTTCAATTGGAAGCAAAATGTTTTTGTCTTATTGTCTCAAATGTTTATGTACTACCTTTTTGAAAACATGAAGTATAAGTTTACACTGTTTTACAGAATTAAAATAAATTCTTATTACACTGCCAACAAATCCAAAGACATTGTCTCACTTATTATTATTATTTTTTGCTTAGATAGAATTGCAATTGTGTACTCTTCCCAAAGCATCTAGACTAGCATTTCTCAAACTTTTAGATGCATGGACTTCACTTCTCAGAATTCCTCAGCCAACATGAAGGAAGAAGCTCTTAGATCATTATTTACTTGACCAGCAATGGCTCCACCCATGGTCCTTCTCAATGGAGGGATAAAGAATAAAACATGGGATCTTTCACATTTAAAGCATGCTCTGCTACTGAGATATGTCCCATATAATTTTACAGTGTGAACAGATTTCCTGCCCTAGAAGAAACACCCCAGAGAGAACAAGTCAGCTTTGAGTGAATAGGTCCCCCTGAGAAGCTTCTGAGGAACAACACAAGCACAATTCCTATGAAATCTTGAAAACCACTAAATTGGATTTTTGTTTCAAGTCCCAAAAGAATGTCACAAAGGAAGGGGGGATGTTAGGGCGGCCAGATCTGGAGCTGTGGCAAACAACCACTAGATGGCCACAAAGAGATACAGAAAATTCAAATTTCTTAGCAGCCATGGCCTTGTTTTTCCAGCCCAAACCAATTGCCTGTAAAGCTCCTGATATGATTCCACTAAAAAAAGTACCACTCTGAAAAGCCCCTGGTTTAAGCATGAAATGATTGTGATCTTGATTTGGAGAAAAAAGAAAAACGTGGTCAAGTCATTTCCTGCCCAAATTCCTGGAATAGAGATACAAAAACGATATATAATATCATATTTAGAAGAACAACACTGAATAGTTTCCCCAAATTACATGTATGAAATGATGAAATATTTCTGAGAGTTACATAAATTTTCTATACCTTCAGGTCCAATGTGAGATCTAGATTACACTGAAGATTATGTATCTTTTCTATGGAAAACCAACATATTTTACTCTTTGGCAGACAAGTCAACCTGGTTACTTTTTAAAAATACATTTGTATTAGTTTATCAAAGTAGAAAATAGAGAAATTTTAAAAAGTAATAGAAAACTGGGGGGCGGAGAAAAAGAGAAAATATGGAGTAAAAAGGGAAAAAGAAAGAAAAAGGCACCAACTTCCAACTCTCTTTAGCACAGTAAAAGGTAACAATATAACAACCTGAACTTATTACTTTTACACAACAGTATATACTAGCCATTTCTATAGCAACAAACCTAACTAATCAGCAAAAACAAAATAAAGTTTCATTTTTTTCCCATTGCAAGCACAAAATCTGAAAGCAATTTACAAATAGAAACAAAATTAAATATATTCTCTTTGAATAAAAGAATTGATTTAACCATCTCTGCTTCTCCTTGCTGTGGGGAATAGTATGTTTCTGTTTACTCATTAGTCTTTATAAACTGTCAAATTTATATTAAAAGAATTCCCTGTATTATTTCAGATATTTTTTAACCCTAGAGGGGTTAAAAATTTCTAGCTTTTAAAACTGTAAACTTTTTTTTCCTTTTTAAACTTCCTCTTAACGTACATACTTTAAAGTTCACTTTTAATATTTTACAAACGTTGAAAATTACTCAAATACTATATATAAAGGGAGAAAAAGAACTTCATTTTAAATCCAAAACCCAAAACTACATTAAAGCTTTCATTCACTTATATATATCACACCAATAAAAATCCAGTTGACTCCAATTAGCTCATTGGATTTAAATCTCTCCCTCAAATTTATCCTCACGGACTAAAATCTTTTTCCTTCTATTATTTTCAAATTTGATCAATAATATTTTACAAACTTTGGGAATTATTCAATGTTACACAGAAGGACAGAAAACATACATTTACAAACTCATTTTATAAATACAAAACTACCTTGGAGCTTTCTTTCAACACATATAAAAATCCATCCTAATTAATTAAATCGTTAAATTTAAGTCACTCCCTCCAGCTTATCTTCATAGAATAAAGTCTACTTTTCTCAGGAATGTCTGTCAAGTCTCTTTTCTTCAAGAAATTCTCAACCTTGTTATTATCCATGAAAAAAAAAGACCCAAAGTTGTTCTGTTAAAAGTAGTAGATTGGCTTGGAGCACTTCCTCGTAGAATAAAATCTTCTCTGAAACGTTTATTGTATCTTTTTTTCTTGAAGAATTCTCAACCTTGTTAGTATCCATGAAGAAAAAAAATCCTGAACTTGACACCTCTTAAAAATTGTGAATTTACTTGGCACTCTCGTTTCAATTGCGCTGAGAGGATTATATTCAGACCATCATCATAATAAAAGCTGGTGTTAGATTTATTATCCAATATTTGTGAAGTTGTCACAGTGGGTTGATAATTTTCTACACCTAATTGTGTCTCTTGTTCTTTTTTAATATCATCTGTATGATTCATATCTTTTAGTCCCCAGCTGATTTATAGCATGGGTGATCCTCTGTAAAGAACTTTCAAAGATCTCCCTGATGACAGACTTAAGGCTACTTTTGAACCACCACTGCAGAAAAGTTTGGCATACAGAAATAACAAAAATGTTTCTTAAGATCCTTATTCTCTACTACCTTATAAAACAGGTGCAAAAAAGGTTGATATAATCTGTTTTTTGTTTAGATGTTGAACTTTTATCATAGCCAGAGAGCACTGAAGCACAAAAGGCAACATGTAATATTCAAAATGAGTAACATTTCTATTTTCCACCACTAAATAACTATTTAAGAGGATGCACATCTGAGTCAACGGTGTCCTGTTAAAGCATTTATTCCCTTAAGTATCACGCACTTTAACTGATTTGCAGAATATATATATTAACAAAACTTTCTCTTCTGCGAAATGTCGTTTACCTTTTTTCTTTGAGATGGTTCAAAGCAGGAAAAAAAAGCCTCTTTTTCTGAGTTAATTTGCAGCTTGGGCACCATCCATCACAATTCTAGAACTGATGTGCTTAAAGACCTTGGGACTCAAAAGACTTGGCAATAATCCTCCCATTGAGAACTCCATATGCCATTATCAAATTACATTTTTAATGAGTCAGCAAGGAAAAAATATTAAATACTTAACTGGACAATAAGCCTATAAAAATTAAATCAAGTTTAGATTTTGTTCTGGTCATCTACTATTCTGGGGAGAACAGACACCAACACAATTCTACTTAGAGCTCATTAAAGACAAATGTTGTTATTATATATTTGTCCCACTTTTTTAAATATATAACTCAAGGCAGTGAACATACCTAATACTCCTGCCTCCTATGTTCCCCACAACAACATCCTTGTGAGGTAGGTTTGGCTGAGAGAGGGCGTGACTGGTCCAAAGTCACACAACCAGCTTTCATGCCTAAGGCAGGACTAGAACTCACAATCTCTTGGTTTCTAGACCAAAACCTTCACCACTACACCAAACTGATTGTCCTAGCATGAAATATTATGTTATAAATGAAACAGAAATGTGGGCAGCATTTGAAGATGCAAAGAAGACCTTTTCAGTGTGGAGAGGACTATTTGATCTTCAATGAAATACTAAATATTAATTTTTTCCTAAAGATTAAAGCTGTAGGCAAAGTTTTAAAAATGGATCATCACGTCATAAAGGAATCCAAATTAAGCCTAAAGAGTCATCCTAAGAGTAATACTGGAACTGTTATTTCCCATAGAACATTCATAGAAATGAGCAGCAGAAAATATAATGAATTCAGAGCAATTAATAATAATATTTTTGGTACATATTATTTTCAGTGTAAAACTTTCTGACGAACTCCTCAGCATATATGTTGGTAACCAGTTCAACCAGTTCAGTGGTAAACAATTATGCAATTCAAGTAACATTTGCAAAATTTAGTGTTCAGATGGATTTCTCCTTATTGCACACTAATCAATAATACACTATTAAATTCAGTTCACAAATGAAATCTTTAAATGACTTTATTTTTTTTTTAAAAAAAGAACAATTACATTTTTTAAAAAAAAGAGTTATTTTGTTACACAGTTTGTTCATCCTATTCTGTGTTCAACATGTTCATTTATTCAACTTTGAAGATTTGATCTTTCTTATGTCACAACTTTGAAGAATCAAAGTTCCATTTTTAAATTTTCCCAACCGTCCTGTTGGTAATATGTTCTGTTTTGTTGTCTTCTTGGATTTTCTGTTTTTTAAAAACAAAACATGTATATATATATAAATACACACACACACACACAACAAATGAATCTATACCTTTTTCTAGAGTTTGGCAATTATATATTAAATATATATATATCAATCATAATAATTGTTTTGACATTTTATCCTGAAAAGTTTCAAACTATCAAGAGATTCCTATTGCTTCTAAAACCGAACTATTTTATATTTGCTGAATCCCATTCAACGACAAACATAATTANAGCTTAGTTTCTGAGCCAGTACGTCCTATGTCAGTCAATGGCTTCGCTCGCGTCAAGACTGGATTCTAGGGTCCAGGACGGGCGTGGCAACTTTGGCTGACTTAATCTGATTGGGCAGGAATACAGTCTACTACCCATGGGTGGATCCTCCATCTCCGTGCTGAGAAAAGGCGTTCAGGTAAGACAACGCCCCTTCTATAGCAACAAACCTAACTAATCAGCAAAAACAAAATAAAGTTTCATTTTTTTTCCCATTGCAAGCACAAAATCTGAAAGCAATTTACAAATAGAAACAAAATTAAATATATTCTCTTCTTTGAATAAAAGAATCGATTTAACCATCTCTGCTTCTCCTTGCTGCGGGGAATAGTATGTTTCTGTTTACTCATTAGTCTTTATAAACTGTCAAATTTATATTAAAAGAATTCCCTGTATTATTTCAGATATTTTTTAACCCTAGAGGGGTTAAAAATTTCTAGCTTTTAAAACTGTAAACTTTTTTTCCTTTTTAAACTTCCTCTTAATGTACATACTTTAAAGTTCACTTTTAGTGATATTTTACAAACGTTAAAAATTACTCAAATACTATATATAAAGGGAGAAAAAGAACTTCATTTTAAACACAAAACACAAAACTACATTAAAGCTTTCATTCACTTATATGTATCACACCAATAAAAATCCAATTGACTCCAATTAGCTCATTGGATTTAAATCTCTCCCTCAAATTTATCCTCACGGACTAAAATCTTTTTCCTTCTATTATTTTCAAATTTGATCAATAATATTTTACAAACCTTGGGAATTATTCAATGTTACACAGAAGGACAGAAAACATACATTTACAAACTCATTTTATAAATACAAAACTACCTTGGAGCTTTCTTTCAACACATATAAAAATCCATCCTAACTAATTAAATCATCAGCTTATCTTCATAGAATAAAGTCTACTTTTCTCAGGAATATCTGTCAAGTCTCTTTTCTTCAAAAATTCTTAACGTTGTTAATATCCATGGAAAAAAAAGACCCAAAGTTGTTCTGTTAAAAGTAGTAGATTGGCTTGGAGCACTTCCTCGCAGAATAAAATCTTCTCTGAAACATTTATCATATCTTTTTCTCTTGACGAATTCTCAACCTTGTTAGTATCCATGAAGAAAAAAAATCCTGAACTTGACACCTCTTAAAAATTGTGAATTTACTTGGCACTCTCGTTTCAATTGCGCTGAGAGGGTTATATTCAGACCATCATCATAATAAAAGCTGGTGTTAGATTTGTGAAGTTGGCACAGTGGGTTGATAATTTTCTACACCTAATTGTGTCTCTTGTTCTTTTTTAATATCATCTGTATGATTTGTATCTTTTAGTCTCCAGCTGATTTATAGCATGGGTGATCCTCTGTAAAGAGTTTTCAAAGATCTCCCTGATGACAGACTTAAGGTTACTTTTGAACCATCACTGCAAAAAAGTTTGGCATACAGAAATAACAAAAATGTTTCTTAAGATCCTTATTCTCTACTACCTTATAAAACAGGTGCAAAAAAGGTTGATATAATCTGTTTTTTGTTTAGATGTTGAACTTTTATCATAGCCAGAGAGCACTGAAGCACAAAAGGCAACATGTAATATTCAAAATGAGTAACATTTCTATTTTCCACCACTAAATAACTATTTAAGAGGATGCACATCTGAGTCAACGGTGTCCTGTTAAAGCATTTATTCCCTTAAGTATCACGCACTTTAACTGATTTGCAGAATATATATATATTAACAAAACTTTCTCTTCTGCGAAATGTCGTTTACCTTTTTTCTTTGAGATGGTTCAAAGCAGGAAAAAAAAGCCTCTTTTTCTGAGTTAATTTGCAGCCTGGGCACCATCCATCACAATTCTAGAACTGATGTGCTTAAAGACCTTGGGACTCAAAAGACTTGGCAATAATCCTCCCATTGAGAACTCCATATGCCATTATCAAATTACATTTTTAATGAGTCAGCAAGGAAAAAATATTAAATACTTAACTGGACAATAAGCCTATAAAAATTAAATCAAGTTTAGATTTTGTTCTGGTCATCTACTATTCTGGGGAGAACAGACACCAACACAATTCTACTTAGAGCTCATTAAAGACAAATGTTGTTATTATATATTTGTCCCACTTTTTTAAATATATAACTCAAGGCAGTGAACATACCTAATACTCCTGCCTCCTATGTTCCCTACAACAACATCCTTGTGAGGTGGGTTTGGCTGAGAGAGGGAGTGACTGGTCCAAAGTCACACAACCAGCTTTCATGCCTAAGGCAGGACTAGAACTCACAATCTCCTGGTTTCTAGACCAAAACCTTCACCACTACACCAAACTGATTGTCCTAGCATGAAATATTATGTTATAAATGAAACAGAAATGTGGGCAGCATTTGAAGATGCAAAGAAGACCTTTTCAGTGTGGAGAGGACTATTTGATCTTCAATGAAATACTAAATATTAATTTTTTCCTAAAGATTAAAGTTGTAGGCAAAGTTTTAAAAATGGATCATCACGTCATAAAGGAATCCAAATTAAGCCTAAAGAGTCATCCTAAGAGTAATACTGGAACTGTTATTTCCCATAGAACATTCATAGAAATGAGCAGCAGAAAATATAATGAATTCAGAGCAATTAATAATAATATTTTTGGTACATATTATTTTCAGTGTAAAACTTTCTGACGAACTCCTCAGCATATATGTTGGTAACCAGTTCAACCAGTTCAGTGGTAAACAATTATGCAATTCAAGTAACATTTGCAAAATTTAGTGTTCAGATGGATTTCTCCTTATTGCACACTAATCAATAATACACTATTAAATTCAGTTCACAAATGAAATCTTTAAATGACTTTATTTTTTTTTTAAAAAAAGAACAATTACATTTTTTTAAAAAAAGAGTTATTTTGTTACACAGTTTGTTCATCCTATTCTGTGTTCAACATGTTCATTTATTCAACTTGGAAGATTTGATCTTTCTTATGTCACAACTTTGAAGAATCAAAGTTCCATTTTTAAATTTTCCCAACCGTCCTGTTGGTAATATGTTCTGTTTTGTTGTCTTCTTGGATTTTCTGTTTTTTAAAAACAAAACATGTATATATATATATAAATACACACACACACACACACAACAAATGAATCTATACCTTTTTCTAGAGTTTGGCAATTATATATTAAATATATATATATCAATCATAATAATTGTTTTGACATTTTATCCTGAAAAGTTTCAAACTATCAAGAGATTCCTATTGCTTCTAAAACCGAACTATTTTATATTTGCTGAATCCCATTCAACGACAAACATAATTATTTCTTCTTACACTTCACACACAGAAAAAAAAGAGGCTAAAGGCTCAGTCATTTAATGCCAAAACTACGGTATTGTTTAGCACTAGATGTTTAGTACAATCAAAACAAATACAAAAATAAATCCAATTTATTACACCTTGTTTATATAAGATTGAAATCTTGGCTCACCTCTCTTCATGCCCTCTCTTTTTTCTCCTCTTGAGAGAATCAGATTTATTTTCCTGTTAATGAAAATAGAAATAGGACCAGGAATATTCTAATTGGTCATATACCACATTTTACCTAAATCAAATACGTTTCCCACATGCAATGGAGAATGACTTCAATCTGTTGTTCTAATTTCTTGTACCTGAATGCATAGCCCAGGTCTTACTGGAAACCATTATACTAGAGCTTTCCTATTTGATTTTACATTTTATTTTTATATGAAATATTACACACAAACCGTCATATTTTCTTTCTTCTTTGCTGCTTGTTTTTCTTTGATTTGCTCTTGAAGAATTTTGTAGTTCACATATTCCTTTTTTGAAGGCTGCAATAAGAGTTTAATAACTCATTTCAGAAATTTATGAAAAATACACTAAAAAAAGAGAGAAAAGTTCATAGTGATAACACACTCATGTATAATGATGGTTCTTTAAATGCTAACATAATTTAATTTGATTCTTTCAATAGAAATGTGGTTAAAATAAACCTTTTCAATAATGTAGCTATGTTCTTTGGGAGTATGACTATTTATGAACTGATTAGCGATTCCTAATCACTGTTCTCATTTCCTTCAGTAGCTTTGAGACAACATTTATGTACACAATGTTTGACAGAAAAGTAAAGACCACCTTCCCTATTTCTTAGCTCTTGATGTGAATGCACTTCTGGCAGTACAAATTCAAAAAGCAAAAAGCTGTATTACATAAGATTTCTAAATATCTTCAATACAAAGGCAACATTTTTAAACAATTATGCAACAACTCACATTTACGTATTAAGAGTTACCATATATATTAGTGGATAAGCCAAAAATTTCAACTAAAATGCCATAAAAAATGTGTGTTGGTTTACCTATGAGTGGTACATTTTTCATACTTCGATTAAAAATTCAAGAGTTGGCTTATACTCAAGTATATTCAGTAGTACCAGTTTTGAAATTGTAAAAGGAATTTAATACAGGAATTCTGGATGAAGAATAGCTACATTGTTCATTCACAATTTACTTCTGAAATTTCAAAGCTCTCCCACATGTTGACCCTGCCATTTCCCCTCCATTTGGGGGAGAGAAAAAAATAGCCAAAGGCTTTGGCAGAGGGAAAGCTTTAAGGATAAAATCTCCTCTTTTGTAAACCACCTCTTGACTCACAAAAAAAGTATCATACCTTTGCCCCCAACACGATAGCACGTTCTTGCTCCAAAGCTCTCTGTTCTTTCTTTGTAAATCCTGTAATTCCAAGCCGGTGTACTTCTAACCGGGCCTAAAGTATTGCAAATAAAATTAAAATATTTTTTTTTGGTCTTTTGTAATTTTGCTTTCCAAGAAACATAAGCATACAAGCTGAACTTTCATAAGAAATGCATCTGAGGAATTGCATAACCCATCATGCCATCATGTTGCATAAGCAGAAGAAGTGTTCTGTACCTATTTTCACAGACAAGTGAAACTTGACGGATATTTGTTAGTCAACAGTCGTCAGATTCATATGTTAACTGACAAAACTTTATTTCAGACTTCAGTCCCGAACAATCGACAAACTGATACAATATGGACATAGTGTGTATTCTGCATGATAGCTCTTTTTATATCATTTGCATTATTTAAGTTACTTAGATCACCTTGGCCACTTTATGACTTGTGGACTTCAACTCCCAGAATTCCTTGCTCCCCCCCCCAAAAACACAAATTGAGTTTTCATTATAAAATCATGGTAATCATCACCTGAACACTCTGGGAGGGGATGACAGGTTGAATGAAAGGTCCTTCTACTAGTGGGCATCCTGATATTTGAAGCTCAGGAACTTTCTGTGCGTTGGATAGATATTGGATGTGAAGATAGGCCACATGGAGGTCCAGCAGGGATTAGAATTCCTTTTTCTGGAGTATTCGATGCAGAATTTCTGGTTTCCATCCAGATTTTTTGACATGACAGTTCATCCATTTCAGATACAGATAGGTGTCCCTATCTTTGTTCATTTGGGGAATGTTAAGAAAGTAGAAGCATGTGATAGATTTGCCACTGGGAAACTCTCTAATGTCAAGGATTTAATAAGAAGTCCCTGAGCATATAGCTCTGATTTCAGTCTTAAAATATTGCAGACCTTTCTAAATAGTTGTAGAAAGACTGGTTTATGGGGAAAAAGGGGCCTGGTTAATGATCTTATGATCAAGGGACAATTCTATTTCTCTCCATCAGACTTCATGTTGCATGCATATCTTTAAATATACATCAACTTACTTTTTCCAAGTTAAATTCTTGGGTATCCATACATGATTCTTCAGCAGTCATTTTTGCCTAGATACAATTTAAAACATAAAATAGTATGTTTTGCTATTAAGTAAGATTTTTCAAATAACTTCTAAGACAGCTTAAGTATAATGTTGTTAGAGCAAGATGTTTTGAATATAATGATAGTTACAGAACTCTTAAGATAGAAAACTACATTATTTAAAGAAACTCATCAATGCTACTATTATAGACTTATCTCTGACAATAAATCTCAATGAATTTAATGAGACTTTTGAACATGCACAATAGACTTACTATGGATCTTAAAAGTTTAAATAGGGTATCCACAAATATTACTTTTAATACTTTGTTTGGTACCTCTTGTATGCTAAATTTTCCCAATAAAAAGTTGTAACCCAAGTGTACAACACATGAAGAGTAAGAAGGTAAGCTTACAGAACTTAAGAATTTAAACAAGAAGGTTGTAAAGCATGTACCGTGTTTGCCAAAAATAAGACCAGGTCTTATATATATATATTTGGACCAAAAGATCCATTAGGGCTTATTTTCAGGGGTTGTCTTGTTTTGTGGCCGCCTGCCTACTCCATCCCACCGTCTGCTTGCCCACAGCCGCTATGGCCTAAAGGGCTTCCCAGGGCAGACCCCCAGGAGGTGAGGGTAGTGCTGGAGGAACATGCCTTCAGGCGAGGAGGAGAGTGGCATGGACAGGCGGGGGAAGCCGAAGGACTGGGTGGTGCAAGCCTTCCCTGCCACCTCCCTCCGCCTGCCAACTCTTTCCTATTGCAAGCAGATGAAACTTCCAGTCACTGTCAGTACTCTATTTGGGTAAAAAGTGTTTGGCCATCTATGGGGCGCTTGGAAATCGAGCGAATGGCTCTGTTTCCAAGCGTCCCATAGGCGCCCAAACACTTTTTGCCCAGAGGGAGACTGGAAGATTTGTCTGCTTGCAAAAGGAAAGAGTGTGGCAGGCAGAAGGAGGCGGTGAGGGAGGGAGGAAGGAAGGAAGGAAGACTTAAGGACACCCGGGGAGATGAAGGAATCTACCATAAGCTGCCTTTCTCCCTTTCCCGGCTTGGACGGAGGCAGCTTCATACAAGTAGGTGCGACCCTGGCAACCAAGGCTTCTTAGGGCTGCTGGAAAAGTTTTGTTCCTGGATGGTGATGGGTGAAAGCAACCACCCTGCAGCAGTTTTCCACCTCTGCCTCTCCCTCAGGCGGCTTACTCCGCCCTCCCTATACTTTTAGGGAACCCAGTGCCTTTATGTGTCCTTAAGTCGCTCTTTGGGGTCTTTCTCTGGAGATCCGCATTTATCTGGTGTAAAAACTTCGGTCAGCCCCACAGCAAAAGCTGCTGCCCCTCCCTGGTGGCGGTGACGGAGGGCTGGAGGAGAGATATGCAAGCCACGGGAGAGTTGGCAGAGGAGAAGGAGGAGGCTTCTGCTGGGCAGATGATCTGCAGGGCGAAACAGGGGCGGCCAGGACCGAAGAAAGCCTCTCCAGCAGTGGCTGTGGCTGTTGCACAGGAGTGGCAGAGCCTTTCGCCATCACTCTCCCCTCGCTCCAAAACAGCTGAGGAGGACCAGGTAAGGGGACCGAGCCTCTCCAACCCATTCTCTGTAGCATGGCAATCTGGCTCAAGAGGGGAGTGAAAGGGAAGAGGCGGGCGGGCAGCCGGGAGGTCACTGAGCAGGGAGTGGCCTGGCTGCGGGGGCCCTGAGGTAAGTGGGCTTCAGCAAGCAACCAGCCGGTGGGACGGTGGGCAGGCTCTTAATTAGGGCTTATTTTGAGGGTAGGGCTTATATTAGGCACATGCATAAAAATCACGCTAGGGCTTAATTTTGGGATAGGTCTTATTTTCGTGGAAACACGGTCATAAATTTTATTATAATGAACTGGAAAATTACATGCTGTTAAATTTGTAGAACTATGCCTTTTAACACCTGCCACCTGGAAAACTAAAAATATCAGCTTGTCTGCTGAAAAATGAAGAAACTAATATGCAATTATGTATGCAAAAGCCTTGATTTTCCCTATGAAAACTTACACATCATGTAAATAGAATTTAAGAGTGTGGACCTAAAGAAAAAAAATGGAGAGATTAACAATCCTGATATAGATTCCGTTTTATTCTCATTACGTAAATCAGTTTGGTGTAACAATTAAGCACTAGGCAAGAAATGGGAAATTTGAATTCTAGTTCCACTTTAAGCACAAAGCCAGTCATTCTCTCTCAGCCCCAGGAAGGAGACAATATCTAACCACTTCTGATAAATGCTGCTGAGAAAATTTCAGGGACTTGTCCAGCCATTCCCCAGGAATCAAGACTGATTTGAAGGCATCCACTTTCAGCGAAATCTTATTATAACTGAGAGTTGTACAGCACGGTGAAAAAATGAACTAACTAGATCACTGAATGTTGGAGGAGAGCCTTACTCTTATCAAAGTCTTTGCACAATGCTCA
Organism: Protobothrops mucrosquamatus; assembly: GCF_001527695.2. Classification (NCBI taxonomy): domain Eukaryota; kingdom Metazoa; phylum Chordata; class Lepidosauria; order Squamata; family Viperidae; genus Protobothrops; species Protobothrops mucrosquamatus. The sequence continues at coordinate 126,071 of NW_015387108.1, forward strand.
GTTCAGGTGATAGCTATTCAATTAGCTGTGCCCCAAACTAAAGGAAATATCAAGTGTACTAATAGTTGGTATAGACCCAGCCTTTGCCAAATCTGATCAGAAAGAGGCAACTTGTTTAGCAATTATGATGTAACACCAAACAGGATGAGAACACAGATACTGGCCCTAATTACATCCAAAAGCCTGGTATTAGCATTTAAAGTATTAGTATTTCATCACTTTATCAGCATTATCAATAAAATATTCATTAGCACGTGCTCATTTCCCTTTCTCAGGGATACTGTGAGGAAACATTTTTGTTTTGTTTCCAATTTCTTTTAACCACAAGTTATTATGCAATCCAATTCTTTAGCCATAACTAATCTTGCAGGATCCAATCTGGGTCGGACACCGGAACCAGAGGTTTACTCTTCCGAGTAAATAACTAATCTTAACTTTGTCACTTCAAACATGACAGTATCATGCTATACAAGCTGGATCTAGAATAAACCCTTCTTAGAGAAAACTGCAGGAAAACTTCCGATATAACAGGCTGTTTCTGCTGGTAGAACAAAGAAAAAGAAAATATACCTCAAGATCAATTTCCTCTCCAGTACATGGGAGATATGCAACCAAAGAGAAAAATCTGTGAAAAATGGCTTTTCCATGATGAGAACATTTTGACTGAACTGCGGGCTTTTTGCGGGGTGAACTATTGGAACAACGAAAATGCATTCAGCTGAGGGTTTTTTTTTTTCAAACCATTTTTTTTCAATTTAAAAAAACTGCAGGTGATCCTCGAGTTAGGACAATTGAGGTCAGAATTTTGGTTGCTAAGCAAGGCAGTGGTTAAGTGAGCCATGCCCCATTTTTTTTGCTGGGGTTGTTAAGGGAATCACTGCAGTTGTTAAGTGAATCATGTGGTCGTTAAGTGAGTCTGGCTTCCCCCATTGATTTTGCTGGTCAGAAGCCAGCTAGGAAGATTGCAAAGGGTGATCACGTGACACCTCCCCTCCCCAGGATGCTGCAACCGTCGTTAAATACATGCTGGTTGCCGCTGCCCCAAATTTTGATCACATGATCCTGGGGAAGCTGTGACGATCGTAAGTGCGAGGAACAGTTGTAAGTCACTTCTTTGAGTACCATAATAACTTCAAATGGTCACCGAATGAATGGTTCTAAGGTGAGGACCACCTGTAATTGCACTGAAGACAAACTGTTGCCCTTTGTTTGGACATAACAAGGTACCAGAGTTAAACTATAAAGGAACAAAATCATCTGAATTGCCTCCTCCTGACCACACCTAAATATCTGAGAGGGAAGCAGATGCCCATAACTCAGAACAACATGGGGCATTTAATATCACGTTGTTTCACATGTTTAGACTGGCTTATGGTGGCTTCTTTTTAAGTTCTCTAAGCCAGAGGTCCTCAACCTTTTGGGCACCAGGGACCGGTTCTGTGGAGGTTTTTCCGCAGAGCAGAGGGTGCATGGTTTTATGTGCTGCCTGCATCTCGCAGATGGGGATTTGATTGTTTGTGCGGACCGGTTGCTGGCATCCCCTGCTCTAAGCCACAAAGATGCAGCATGTTAGGCCAGGGTTTTTCAACCTTTTCACCCATTGTACCACTTTTAGGATATGGCAACATCTGAGTACAACCAGTCGCCTAGCAAGGTGTCAAAAATTTGATGACCCAAAAAAAAAAAGGAAAAAAGTGATGAAGTACAGGTAGTCCTTGACTTACAACAGTTCGCTTAGTGACTGTTTGACGTTACAATGGCATTGAAAAAAGTGCCCCGCAAGCCACAGCCGAGCAAGAGAGCGCCCGGCAGCGCTCTTCCTCCTGTCCGAGGTTTTCATTGTTGTGAGCATTTCTGTTGAGGATTGGCAGCGGGGGTGGGGTGGTGTTTGGTTTTTATTCCCCCCGTCTGCTGGGTGGTTGCAGCAGGTTTTGGTCACTTCACATGACCCTGGGACACTGTGACCGTCATAAATATGAATCAGTTGCTAAGCATCTGAATGTAAATCACAAGACCCTGGAGATGCTGCAACATTCCAGCTGACCGGCGCTTCTTCTGGGCTCAGCAGAAGCGCCAGGATCAGCGCCGAGCTCCAGCTGGAATCTGGCACTGATCCTGACGCTTCCACTGAGCTTTGACAGTTCTGAAGAAGCGCTGATCCTGGCGCTTCCGCTGAGCCCTGACAGCCCTGCAGCTCCAGCCATCTCTCGCTCAGGCTTGTGCGGTGCTGCTACCGGTTCAGCTCATTCCCCTCCCCCACTACCACTTTTCTAGGATGGTTGCGTACCACCTGCCAGGTGCCAATGTACCACAGGTGGTACCCGTACCACTGGTTGAAAAGCCCTGTGTTAGGCAATAAAACAGGCAATTCTTTCAATCTTTTTGCCATTAGCCACAGCACTCAAAGCAAGAGAAAGCTGGCGAGTGCTATGTAAGTAAGAGTAAGTAAGACTGAGGATGATTTTGGATTTAAGAAGAAAACCCTTTCCTTTCGGTCTGATAGACTGACATTTTGGTGTATTTAAACTGTTTGCTTTAAAGAGGTTACATTTCTTGGGTGCTAATGAAAAAAACTGTGATTGTGTTGTGTTTCTTTTTCAAAAGATTGTCAAATGCAAACGTGTGCATTGTGCAAGTGCTGTTACTGTGGTGCAATATACTGCTGAGGAAGGAGGGTTCATTTTTCTTTTTTTGTCGATCTTATTGTATTATTGAATGGAATGTATTGCTGGCCTCAGTTTTGTTGTTGTTCATACAGGCTGTGTTTAAGTGTTCCTAATCAGTGTTTCTTGTTGGCTATAGAAATGTATTTATTTATTTTTAAACAAGACTAATTACCTTGATCAGTTTTGCATCAGGATAGGTAGTAGGTCATACTCATCATTAACACCTACTTACTTCTATGGTCTTAAGACTATTGTTTTATCTTGTGTAAGCCTCTAATGATTGTCAACATGTTATATAAATTATTAAATATGTGATTCTATAGTCAGTGAACAGCCATCGCAATGGAGAAATATATTTGTCTATAGGATTTTAATTATTATTCCCTCTAAATTCTATTCTTTTTATAATCCTTTTTGTAATATTTATATAATGTGAATTAGTGCTCCAAAGCTTTAAACACTTGAGTATAAAACTCGATAATAAAATTGTAATTATCTGCCAAAAAGGTCAGAAGTCATTCATACATTATATTTCTAAAATTTGGGTTTTCTTTCTTTTTCATATTTTGCACTTACTTTCTTTTATTTTCTCCTTTTGATTAGTCTTTTATTCAGTTTTATTCAATGTAAAATTCTTAATAAATATAATTTTTAAAACTTGTCTGAACCTTAGAAGCTGATATTAAAATTTGGTAATTAAATCATTTGGCTCTTGCTTAATTCTTTTGAAATACTGGTATTTGGCAACAACAGTAGCCATGAAATTCTACTGAACTATCTGTTTGTGAGTCAGTCCCAAACCGGTTTTGTAACAGGTGAATCCCATGTAGTGGTTCTAGATTTAAAATAGATACTGGGAAAGAATAGGCTAGAAACAGTGAGAAATGAAGTAGAACCACATTAACCTGACCCAATTATAATTCCCATCATCTGAACACGGTTTGCAAGATTGTTAAAACAAAAAATAATAATCCTGTCAATAGATTAGACTGGACATTGGACCACAAAAGCCAGGATAGTGATCACAAAATATAAAAGAAGACTATTACAGAATTCCAATTAAATTTTATTTCAGTTTTCCACAACTGCTATTTTCTGCATAAGTCCAGTAAGCTCCGCTGAGTGGTCTGGTTTGAACAAATTTTGCCTGAAATTTGTCTATGGTTTCGTCCACTTAGGCATCTTATTTGAAAGCACAAGCTAATCATAGTCTCCTACTTTGTCTAATGTGGAAAATTATTTCTAATAACTGAGCTTTTTCCTAAAGAAAATTATTTAGGGCTACCAGATCTAGGCTGCAAAAATTCATTTAGTCAAGAGATGGTAGCAAAAAGATTCATAAACATTTTGTTACTGTCTGGGTGGTCATGTGGATTTCCATAGATCAGTCTGGGTAGGTCAAGTCAAAGTTGAGTTAATATATGGACCTCTTATTTCCCTTGTACAGCATCTCAAGCTCAAATAAAATGAGAAGCTATGAATTAATCAGGAGTATTTTTATGTCGGGGAGTGCTGAACTGACAGCCGGGATCAAGACCCAAGTGCCACAAAACAGGGTGAACTACCTTTACTTGCCCCTACCTAGCAGTTTGAAAGCATGCAAATGTGAGCAGATAAATAGGTATCACTTAGGTGGGAAGATAACAATGTTCCAGGTACCTCATGGAAATGTCTTCGGACAACACTGGCTCTTTCAAGCTAAGATATGGAGATGAATACCGCCCCCTAAAGTTGGGCACAATTGGACGGGGGAAACCTTTACCCATCCTGATATCACTACTCATCTTACAAAGAGAAGAGCAAAGAGTCTGTGTGTGTGTTGTGGCAAAATGCTTATTCCCATCTCACCTTGCAATTAAACGTGGTATAATTTTAATACTGAATATATTTAAGAACATTTTGTTATGAAGAATTCCTATTCATTAAAAGAGGCTTGTAAATATTAATTTACTTAGCCAACTAAATTAATTCCTAAATGACCAGAGTTAATTCACAAAATGAAAAGTCTTTTATTTCTCTTTGGTCATATGGTCATAATGTAGGCAGACAGACCAGTAATATTTTCAAGGTAATTTGCAATTATTTTTGAGGAATCCCTTTTATGAACTGAATGTTCTGCTTCCAAACAGGAGGGAATTAAATATGAATGCCTTACCTTTAAGTCATCACTTCCAGGAATTTCAAGTTTAGCTATCTTCTTTCTGTGTCGACCGCGGAATGTCACAACTTCAACCTGTGTTGCCTTTTCTTCTTGGGCACTTTCGAATGGGAGTGGATTAGGGGAACTGGAACCCGAGACACATTTTTTCTGATCAACACCTGCCAGTTCATCTTTTAGATTGTCAAAGAAGTTGGACACATTTTTCCTCTTGCCCAAAGAAGATGTACCAAGTTCAGGATTGACAAGTGATACAGTATGGGTTGCTGTTATCTGTTGAGAGTGTCTTTTCTTGTTCCTTTTCTTTTTGCATTTCTCTGGTGGTGATTCACCTATAATTTAAAAGCAAATGTGTTCATCTCCTTGTTCCATTCAACCCAGAAGGATCTAAATATCCTATTTTTTGGAAATTTAAATTATACTGGATGCTTTACTTTTAACAAACAAAAATCATACAAAACATCTCTCACTTAAATGGGTAGCAATGTACACACTTTATCTTATGCTCAGAACTGGGCCGGTTCAGAATTCAATGTTCATATTCACAAATTACAGCATTAAGTGCTACCAGTATAGCTTCAAGTGTTATCAACCACGTAATGATCTGTCCTCAGTCTAGCTCATTAGATCTTATAATGGTACATTCTTTGGTGTTGTAATCAAGTCTATCACCTTGTTGCCTGTCTGTCTCTTTTTTCTTTCTTTCTTTTCCCAGGATTATAGACTTCTGAAGGGAACCGAGTCTTCACATAATGCTCCCAGAGAATTATAGTTTGAGCCTCATCATTTGCACCTCAAATAAGAATTTGGGACTGATTTGTTCTATGATCTATTTATTTTCTTGACTACTTTTTGTATCTTTTCCAACACATTTTTTTCACAAATCATACTAAATCATTTTGTTTTGTTTTTAAATATACTTCTTATAAGCTCTTATATATTGTTAGAAAATTCTTGATTCTGGTAAGATAACGTTTAAGTTATCTACTGGGAACCATTTGGCAGATTGATCTGGATAGCACAGGTGATAGATTCTACTTTTATGCAGAATGTTTTCACAAGTACTATCATGGGTGCTATGTTTACATTTCACACAATTATACCAGTATGAACTCATAAATACATGAATCATAGCAGATGCCATCTTGTTGTCCTTGGCTGAACTTTTTTAAGCTAAGCGAACTTGGACCTGGTTATTATTTTTATGAGAGAATATCAGGAAATTTCTAGGCTAAACTAAAAAGCATCCTGAAAGAAGGCAATGGAAAGCAACTCCGTACTGTTGCCATAAAAGCTGAAGCATTTTTCTGTACTCATTAGGAACTGATATATTGGGAATCTGTATTTAATTCTTGTAAGTTTAATTCTTGTAAGTTTAATTGCTCTTATATTTAAAATTGTTTTAAAATTACATTATAAGCCACCCAGAGTTGCTTTGAATAGCGAGATGGGAGGCATATAAATTTAATAAATAAAATAAAAATTGAACTCAATGAGACTTTTTATTTATACATATTTAAATATGTATAATTTTGTATTTATGTTATTGTATTTAAATTTTAGCTAAATACCTTAATAGACTTACTCTACAGTTGAACATTTTCATTTGTTTAAAAATATTTTAGAGCCTAGATGCAACATTGGAACAATGAAGAGCACAGAACTTTCCGTAAGAACACAAAGGGGATCTATACAGAGCTAAATATGCAGAACAATTTACCTACTGTATCCCCTTATTATCTATCCACAGATCACTGAGCACAGCAACACACCAAACATGAAAACAGTAATGGTATGTTTGGCTTCTTCAAAAATAATTTGCAGATGTGGAACTGCCAAGAAGCCGAAATTAGGATCTTGGGGTAAGTATTGGAACCAATATTGGAAGTATTGGTAAGTATTCAGGGTTTCTGCCCTGAATGAGTAAAAGATAGATCCCATAAAATATCTTGTTGCTTGAAAGCCCACTAAGGTTTATGGGTTTAATCAAGACTGGTTGGTTTCAATGGCCGGAAAGTGGGCGTTTCGGATCGCTTCACCTTGACTTAAAAAACTAAAACCATCAATACCTGAAGCCTTCCCACCTCTTCAAGATTTCGCTTCTACCTTGTTTCCAGCATCCATTTCATTGCACCAGCCCCTTGCCCCGCAGATATATTGTTAGTACAGTATGGGGAGCAGAAGATGGCTAAGAATCCGGAATGGGAAAGAAGGGGAGCAGGGGTCCCACGACAAGAGTAAGGGCAAGCAACACCGAAACCCATGGTCCCGGGGAAAAGTCAGATGCAAGATCGCACGGCTCCTCACCCACCGAAGTCATACAGGGACCCGAGGACGGTGTCCAGCAGCCGTTCTGCAAAAGCGGAGTCCTCCCTCTGGTCCTCTTTGGGCGACGGGCTCTGCCCGCCCGCGAGTCCCACCATGGCGCGTCTTTACCTGCCCTTCCCCTTCCCTTCCCCAAAGGCGATCACCCGCCCCAGAGAAGGTTTGGCCCCGCGCGAATACCGTCGCGGTCAAGATGGCGGCGCCCGCCGGGTACTTCCGCCCTTCTTCCCCGAGTGACAGATTTCCCTCCTTCGGCTGGGCTCGCAGAGCAGGGCGGCGACGGCGTCGGCAAGCAGGGGCGTTTTGATGGGTGCTACCGGTAACCGGCGGAGGGAGCCAGCCAGCCAGGAGTGAGTGAGTGCAGCCGGGCACCCCGGCAGGAGAAAGTAGCCTGGAGATGGCCGCAACGCCCGGGGCCACAGCTCGGCGGGCCTCCCCTGTGTACTCGGTAAGTAGCTGCCTCCCGCTTTGGGGGGAGGGGGGGTGCGCGGCACTAGCCGAGGCGGGATTGTTTCGCGCAGGCTGAAGGGGGGGGGGACTGGGAGAAGGCAGAGGCTGGGCTGGCCTCGCTTTTTTCCCATCCCTTCATGGGCATCATTGCGCGTGTAGTAACGTTACAGCCGCTTCCTTTTTGGGCTAGAAGAAGTGGGTACAGTACTGCAATGGTTGCCTGGCGCTCAGCCGTTTACAGTAGTAGCGGCCTCCTTCCCCGGCGACCATTGTTCCCTGGCAGTATTTTAAAGCATGTTCTGATACCTTCTATTGCAGCTGTGTTGAACCACATTTTTTTGCTTTCTGGCTGGGGATAGTGGGAGTTCCGCTTCCCACTGCGGACAAGCATCAGGCCGGAGAAGGCTGGCACGCACCCGTAGTCCGTGTGATTAGTTGCTTCTCACATGCATGAATTCAAGAACCAAACCTGCTTGTTTGGATTTCTTTATACCCATGTTCTTGTTCTGGAGTAATGGAGCACCCTTTATCGGAATTATCACATTAAAAGACAACCTTTGCCTTGAAAATGTAATAGGGGCTTTAAAAAGTTACGATTTTTACCATATAAAATATGAAAATAAGTTGTCAGTGTGAAAATAGTATGTATGCGTTCTGATTCCTGAGCAATGTGTAATCTTATTCCACACATAAATTGGAATAGTTTAGATACAGTTGATTTGTCTAATGCTTTAATCCCAGATATTACTGTGATTGATAAAAATGGTCATCAAGACTTCCTTTGCGATCCTAAAGGTTCAAAATACATAATCTGCTGAATGTTCTGTTTTTTAAAGGCATATAGGGAATAATATCTTAGAATGCAGTGTTTATTGTGGTAGTTAAGATATTAGACAGGAAGATCAGGCTAAAATCTACCCTTGGCCATGAAAGATCATTGGGTGACTTTGGGTCAATCACTGTTTCTTAGACCAACTAGTTCACAGAGCTATTAGTATGCTGCTTTCAACTACTGAAGAAAAGGTGAGAAATAAATCTAACAAATACATTAGTAAACTTTTACTTTGTACTTCTTTATATTGCCACCAAAAACAAATCATTAGGGCAGAGATATTGTTTTGTAATAGTCTATTGTCTATTCAGCATTTCAGTATGTGTGATTTTAGAATAATATGAGATTTATCAAAATGCTTATCTTATCAAAAGTTAATAGATTGCTGACTCTATCAAAATGTAGGAGGGATTAGTATTTGTAAATACTGATGCTTATGATTCAGAAATACTTTAAATAACATTTAATAACCACATCTCAAAATTAATTACAATAGGAGTAAGGAATGACATCACAAAACTGATATATCCACGTGGTCTTGGAAGAATCTCTAGCAACCAAAAAGAAGTCCTGACAATTGCTTCAGTATCTTTAGAGATATTTTTTAAAGATTACATAATACGTTTATCTAGAGTATCTTTAATAATCTGTATATGATATAGAGAGAGAGCCAGTTTGGTGTGTTAAGGTGTGGTTAAGGCATCAAGCTAGAAACTGAGTTCTAGTCCTACTTTAAGTACAAAACTAGCTGGATCATCTCGGGTCAGTCATTTTCTCTTAGTCCTAGGAAGAAGGCAGTGGCAAACTACTTCTGAAAAACCTTGCCAACAAAACTACAGGGATTTGTCCAGGCAGCCTCCAAGAATTGGACATGGTTGAACAGAAGAAAAAAATAATCTTACCGTCCCTGTAGAACAGGGAAGCTAAATACATACTGTAAGTGTCGTACTGCTGCAAACTGGAAAATGTGTAAATACTTCCACAGAGTCCCCCTTGCTCTTCTCAACACTAAAGGGAATATGATTGTGCTTTAACTGATTGGTTTTTCTAGACTGACTTGTGCAATCCTTCATTTTCACATATTATTACTATGCCTCCTTTCCTTTCCTTTTTCTTTTTCCTTTGAAGAAGTGAATGCTGTACTATACTGTAGCATATTACATCCTCCCAATTTCTTGTAAAACACCACTCTTGTCACACAAGAGGAAGATTTTAATAATGCCACTGAAGGAAACTGAACCATGCACCTTTTTGGATATTCATTAATACAAAACTAAATTTTCTCTGGGCAGAGCAGTATAGTGACAAATGCAAATATTTTAACCATATATGCATCTCATTTGTGGGAAAATATATCTAAGGAAGTTATCAAGCTTCCTTTTATATGGAGTCACAGTATTGCATCATCTTGCTGTCTATTCTGATTAAGAATGGCTCTTCAAAATTTTGGGCAGCAGTTCTTTCTCATTCTTTCTGTAGTATTTGAAACTGGGAATGTCTGTGTTTGAACAAAGATACTTTCCATGTCTTGCTGTGTATTCTGTTACCAAGATGCAGGAAAAAGGTCTGAACAAAGGATTAAAAGTGCTAATTACATAATAGCGCAAATGATATATGTTATGTGAACCACAAGATATATGAATGTTATGATTATTTAATAGACACCCATTCTTTCCAATGGTCAGTTAAATTGGTGTGCCATTAAACTCTGTGATGCCAAGAAACAATCTGTATATCAGTTTGTTATATGCAGTCCTGCTTTGGAATTATTTTTATTGAAAAAAGGATTAAAATCTGTTAGAACAGACATATCAAACACAAGGCCTGGGGGCCGGATGTGGCCCGGGACGTGGTTTCATGGGGCCCGCAAAGCCATCCTCGAAACAGTGAGGGAATGGCCCCCGCTGCCTTGGCCCCGGCCCAGGCTGCCCAGGAGCCAATGTACAATTTTGTGGTGGCCATCTATGCTGAAATGTATTCAGTCTTAGCTCCACAAGGCCGTCTGGAAACAGGGAGGAACCAGCCCCTGCCAGCCCCACCCCCTGGGTGCATGCTCGGGAGGTGTCACCCTTTGTGAGGAATGAAGAAATGCACCATCACCTGGAAGTGGCCAGCAAATGGCCCTCGCCTACTTCACATATCTGGCTTGATGGGCTCCGGGAGAGGGGTTTCGGCAGGCAGCAGGGCGCTCTCCTCACAGCGTCGAAGGCTGAGCCAGGCAGCGTGAATCCCAAAAGAAGCGCTCCGCCGCTCAGCCCCCAGCCTGTCCAATTTCAGCAGGCAGCAAGGTGCAAAGCTGGCAAGCTTTGCACTGCCCAGCTCAGCCTCTTGGCGCTATGAGAAGAGCACCCCGCTGCCTGCCTGCAGGCTGGGGGCTGGGTGGCATCGCGCTTCTTTTTGGATGTGTGCTGCCTGGCTCAGCCTCTCGGTGCTGAGAGGAGAGCGTCCTGCTCCAGTGGACCATGCCTTGGCGCTTGCCCTGGTCCCACCCCCTTCTGCCAGAGACCCTCAGATCTGTCCCACTCCTGCCCAGGCCCCCACAGGCACCCTTGACGCAAATGATGAAGAGCTGGCCACGCCCACCCAGTAGGCCACACCCACTCCAGCCATGCCCACCCAGCAGGCCGCACCCACCCTGGCCACACCTACCCGGCCCCCCGAGGACAACTGCAATGCTGATGCGGCCCTCAATGAAATTGAGTTTGACACCCCTGTGTTAGAAGTATAGGTATTCCTCGAGTTATGAGTGTAATTGAGCCCACAATTATGGTCTTAAGTCGTGACAGTTGCAAAGCGGCTCACCATGTGACCTGACCTGATTTTATGAGCTTTTTTACGGCCGCTGTAAAGCAAACGCTGCTGCTGTTAAGTGCAATGCAGCGGGTTTTGCCAGTAAACAGAAAAATGCTGATTGCCAGCAAAAATGTTGTAAATCATAATCATGTGACCACAGAGAGCTGCTGTAAATGTGAGCTGGTTGCCAAGGACCCAAAATGTGTGTGTGTGTGATGTTGTAACTTCAAAACCAGGTTGTAAGTCCCATTTTTGGAGTACCTTGTAAATTTGGTCATACGTTGAGGACTGCTTGCAAAGGCAGTGCGGTAAGATGATTCTTTGACTTTTTGGGGGGGAACTAGGCTTAGGCTTTTAAAAGCAAAATAATAGAAGAACACCCAAACCCTCAAGTTTATGTAAATACCAACATCTTCTCACTAGTCTTTTTACTGTTCAAAAACTAATCTCTAAATCCAGTTCTTTCATGTGTCTTGTCAGATGATATTGTAAATCTGAGGGTGTGTCCCATCTCTTTGTTAACTGATTTAGGAGGCAGTGATTGTTTGAAAGATACAGATATATTAAATAAATTACAATAGACTTGCCCGATCATTTCTGAGTTCTCATTTTCACACTTTTATCGCCTTTGTTCATATTTTAACACTTTTAAGGAACTCTGTTAATGTTAGGAATTTTGCCTAGACTCTTTTAATGCAATCTTCTATGTACACTTCTATGTACATACATACATTATAAGTTCCATTAAGTTCAATAATACTGTCGGTAAGTGAAGATATGATTATGATCCCAGAAGTACAGGTAATCCTCGAGTTATGAATGTAATGGAGCCTGCCCATTCCATTCGTAAGTTGAGGATTCGTAGGAGTGAATTTCATACCTTCAGTGCGATCACTCCCTGCTTTCGGCCTCACATTCGCTAATCGAATACGTGGTTCGTTAAGTGCACATGAGGCATCTCGGTGGGGAAGGTCATGGGAGACCTAGTGATGGAACAGGCTCTCAGGGCCTCCCCGACCCTCTAAGATACTTCATGCTTCCCCCTCCCTTCCTGCCCGCAAAGATCAGTCTCCTTTCTGCCCTGGTTTCTTTGCCTTTGAGGGAGAGGAGAGTCGATGGAAGCTCCTGGGCGCCGTAATATCGGACGAGTTCAGCCACCCATCCTCTTTTGCAGAGAATGGGTGCCTGAACTCTCACGAGATCACGGATCCCAGAAACTTTCATTCCCAGTGTGAAAACTGTTTGTGGAAACAGTAAATTGCTCCGTTTCCAAGCGTCCCTTTAGGCGCTCAAACACTTTTTGCACGGACAGAGACCTGACGAAGACTGGAAGCTTTGTCTATGTGCAAATGGGGAGCTTGAAAACAGAGTGATTTGCTCCGTTTCCAAGCATCCCATAGGCGCTCAAACACTTTTCACCGGGATGGAGATCTGATGGAGACTGGAAGCTTTGTCTGCATGCAAATGGGGTACTTGGAAACGAAGCGAATCACGTTTCCAAGCATCCCATTTGCAGATGAAGCTTCCAGCCTCTGTCAGGTCTCCAGGCGAAAAATGCTTCACATTTGCACATAAATGAGGCTTCCAGTCTCCGTCAGGTCTCTGTCCGTGCAAAAAGTATTTGAGCACCTATGGGATGCTTGGAAACGGAGCGATTCACTCTGTTTCCAAGCGCCCCATTTGCACACAGAGGAAGCACCGCAAACACTTTTTGCGCCGAGAATGAAAGTTTCTGGGATCCGTGATCTCGTGAGAGTTCAGGTACCCATTCTCTGCAAAAGACCATGGCAGAGAGGAGACAGGTCTTTGCAAGGTAAGTGAGCCCAGTGCAGCAGGATGGGAGGGGAAAGCGGTTGTGGGGAGCGGGGGGGGGGGAAATAGGATGAATGTTGCAGAGTCTCTGCAGTCGTTCGTAAGGGCGAACAACTGCTGTGGTGCTGCAACATTTGTAATTTCGGGACTTGCTTGTAAACACTAGGGGGCGCTTATCGCGTAAATTCAAATGGGCGCTAAGCGAATGCTCGTAACTTGGGGATTACCTATACTTGGTTCCGAGCATAATTTGTGTCAGATCCTGTGCCTCCTTCCCCCCCACATGACCCCCTGAGTGTGATAGTATTCTTCAGAGCAGAATGCCAGAACTTGAAGCTTGTATAAAGGTTTTCCACTCCTGCTAGGCTCACATTAGGATTTTAGCTTCCTAAGAACTTTTAAAGTTGGAGTTCTTCAAATGTGTGAGTAGGATGCGAGCAGGGCTATATTGTTACAGAACTAGTCAGGTTTAACGTAGCTTCAGATGAAGGAAGAAAGACCTGTCAGTATTAGTAGGCTATGTTTTCTAGAACATGTAGATGCCAGTAATAATCCCTTGTGGTTTATTTGCGTGGGCTGATTGCATCTTACAAATTGACAGCAAATATTACAAAAATATTACCTAATATTTATCAGTATGAATCTAAAAACTGAACAAAGTCATGAAAGCTGCCATACCTACCTGGGAATAAATCTGTTGCGGTTGCTAGGGTTTATTTGATGTGCCTAAACGACTTAAAACCTGTGTTCTGCTTGCTTGTCTTCTTGAATGTAGGGTAATTCTGTAAACTCAGGTTTATAGATTCTGGGGAGATACAATAAATTATTGTATGTACCGTATATTAGAACATAAGGCTCAGTTTGGTGTAATGATTTGAGGTAGCAGGTTAGAAACCAAGACACTCTGTGTTTTAGTCCCTCCTTAGGTACAAATTCCTGCTATATAACTTGTTGTCATGTCTCTGATTAACGAAACACTTAAAAGGACTTTCAGGCATATTTTTTCCTAAAAGCATTTATTAAGGTTACAGAGACGTCGGTACGGCATGGTGGAAATGCTTAGATCTGGATTCTTTTCCGTTACACATACATTCTAAGCATTTTTCCCCGCCCCTATTTTGGGGTCATGGTTCACATCTTGCAATTAACTTGGAAGATGTGATTTATTTCCGGTTTCTTTTTCCCGGGCTTTCACTGTTGCCTGATTTAACTATAAAAATACCAGACGGTTCTGCATATTGTCAAAGCAAGAATATACAGTATTTGCAGCGTTGACACTTGTGGCCAGTCACCCTCTCTCTATCCTAGGAGAAAGGCAGGGGTCAAACCATTTCCAAAAACGGTGCCAAGAAAACTACAGGACTTGTCCAGGCTGTCACCAAGAGTCAACACAGACTCGAAGGGAGGGAAACAAAGAAGGAAGGAAACAAAACAAAACAAAACATAATGTTTACTTCTCTCTGCTTTATTTGGCTGCCCACTCATGCAGGTGGGAGTGAGTGCAAAAGCTTGAACAATGTGTTTTTACATATAAAAATGTAATAAGAGTGTTTTATTTAAAAGAGTGAGCTAATGTGGCCAGTGTCTAATTCTCCATTTGTATTATTCCCAGCAGAAAAATCTCACATCAAAGAAAAAATATGAATTTGAAGATATTTTGGAAGAGCGGCGGCAGTCCAGTGACCTCAGATATGCAATGAAATGTTTTACCCCTGTTGTTTATAAAGATCTTTCTCCCTGCAAGCCAAGTGCCATTAAAAGTGTTGTTCTACAGTCTGAACAGGTTCAGTATGTCATCAGGCAGGTGTGTCAACCTTTTATCTGCTCCCCTTTCAGTTGTTTATTTGTCTGCTGCTGTTTATAATGATTTGACCAGTAACTTTGTTACCCACCAATATGCTAATTATGAAGTCTTATCCTGGCGCCCTAGTTTTTTTTTCTCTTCATGTTTTGTGATAGAAATCTTCCGTGAAATAGTTGTGCTTTTTCCTTATAGTTTTGAAGCTCTCTAAAGACATATTTCCAAATCAGGGAGATTTGTTTGATTTGTGCTGATTGTAATTTATTAGTTTTGTTAAAAGTTGTTTGGAGATATATCACTCAAGGACATATAGTTCTAATATTTTGGTAATCTGATGAGGGTTGTCCCAATTTTTCTCTTAGGTGGGATACATCCATCCATACAGCTGTTAATAAAAAGAGAGTACCTTTTGTACATGAGTGCTGTTCAGATCGTATTGCCAGGAATTTACTATAATTATGTACCATACTTCTCATGTGTGATTGAATTTTACAGTTGTTTTTGCATAAACTGTAGCT
Source organism: Protobothrops mucrosquamatus (assembly GCF_001527695.2). NCBI lineage: Eukaryota > Metazoa > Chordata > Lepidosauria > Squamata > Viperidae > Protobothrops > Protobothrops mucrosquamatus. Next base: position 141,426 of record NW_015387108.1, read on the forward strand.
TTTATATTCCATTTTCAGTTGGCTTAAGCAATTTGTGCATTCACAAATAAATGCATTAAAAAGGCCTTACTGTTTAATCAATTATAGGTAGTCCTTGGCTTATGAACACAATTGAGTCTAGAACTTATGTTGCTAAGTGAGAAATTGGTTAAGTGAATTTTGTCCCATTTTACAACTTTTCTTGCCACATTTGTGAAGTGAATCACTGGAGTTGTTAAATTAGTAACACGGTTGTTAAATGAATCTGGTTACCCCATTGACTTTGCTTGTCAGAACCTTTAAAAGGTGGTCACATGACCCCTGGACACTGCAACCGTCTTAATGTGAACCAGTTGTCAAGCATCCGAATGTAAATCACGTGACCCTGGGGATGCTACAACGGTGCTAAGTGTGAAAAATGGTCATAAGTCACTTTTTTCAGTGCCGTTGTAACTTCGAATGGTCACTAAACGAACATTATAGTCAAGGACTATCTGTAATGGAAGTTAAGCTTATTAATGGCTGCCTTTTATAGCAATTATGTATCTATTTGTCTTTCAGGGCTAGTGGTTGGGGGAAACAAGCAGAAAGCACTGTTAACTCTGATGTCCTTTTTATGGGTTTTAACAGACATTTGGTGGGCCACCATGGGGCAGAATTCTAGGGTTCTACGTTTTGCTCTGATTCAACAAGTCCAGAAATTCAGAATGTCTGAGGGATGTTTTTATTAATTAAGGCTCTTGATTTCTGTGCTTAGCTATCAAGAGAGACTGGTGAATCCCTTGATATTATACAAGAAGAGGCAACAGAAATTCTGGATGAGATGGGACACAGCTTGCATATGGGAGCTATTCGTTTTTTTGCTTTCACTCTGAGCAAACTCTTTAAATGCCTTTTCAAGAGCGTGTATGTAAATGAAGATGGTATGCAAAAAGTAAGTATCTATACATACTTCCTGATAAAATAGCATTTTATGCAAATGCAATCAGGGCGAATTAATGCAAGAATTGCTAGTTACAGTAAATGTTCCAAATTCCTTGTGTTGTGCATTTGTTGTCCCATTAACATACTCTTCACTGAAAGTTGTTAATTGTTGTGGATTGTCATGCCAGGGTGCAGAACAAGGAAGTGAAACAAATGTGACTGCAGATGTCCATATGCAATAATAAATATTAATTTTTACAAAAATTATATGCAGTTCTTAATATGGGATTGGAGTAAACTGCAAAATAATTCCAAGAGTCGGTCTGTTATTGCTTTAAAATGTGTATTTCACTACTGACAAATGTAAAGGCATGAAAAGTAGCAACCTATTATTGGTTTGTTTGCTAGACTTTATTAGCTATCAGTAAAATTCCAAAATGCCAACATCTTTTCCTGCTGTTCTTAAACATGCCCCAGAAAGATTGAGATCGTGTTTTGATTAGTTCTTTCTTACCATTGCTCAGCTACAAGATGAGGCCTAGCTAACTTTGATTTAGAAAGTTAAATAGACTTAGCTTTGAAGGATGAGGACTTTGATGGGATATTTACGACTTTAGGTGAGACCAGGTGGCCAAAACAAAACAAAACAAAATTCCAGTAAGTGGTAGTAAACCACTTCTTTGTTGTGCCAGAAAATATATACAGTGAGGGGAAAAATTATTTGATCCCCTGCTGATTTTGTATGTTTGCCCATTGACAATGAAATCAGTCTATAATGTCAAGGAAATGATTTAACAGCTAATCAGCTTATGTAATGTAAGATGTAATGATGGGAATGACTCAGCAGGGTCTGTGTCTCTTGAAGAGCCAACTGGGTCTGTGTCTCTTGAAGAGCCTCTGTATAAAAGGGAAGGCTCTGCTGATGTGTTCTCTCTCTTCTGTTTCCTGCTGTAACTGTGGTGTGTTGGATCTTGCTGTATTAGCACATGTATGTATATTGTTCCTGGTGTATGATATTGTAGATAGTGTAAGATAAATCACCATTTAATATAGACCATCGTTTACTGTGTTTACTTCTGGGTTATTTCACGCAATAAGATTGTGCATGCTCTGACATATAATTTTAATGGTAGGTTTATTTTAACAGTGATAGACAAAATAACAACAAAAAATCCAGAAAAATGCACTTCAAAAAAGTGATAAATTGATTTGCATTTTAATGAGTGAAAGAAGTATTTGACCCCTTTACAAAACATGACTTAGTTCTTGGTGGCAAAACCCTTGTTGTCAATCACAGAGGTCAGATGTTTCTTGTAGTTGGCCACCAGATTTGCACACATCTCAGGAGGGATTTCGTCCCACTCCTCTTTGCAGATCCTCTACAAGTCATTAAGGTTTCGAGGCTGATGTTTGGTAGCTCGAACCTTCAGCTCCCTCCACAGATTTTTCTATGGAATTAAGGTCTGGAGATTGGCTAGGCCACTCCAGGACCTTAATGTGCTTCTTCTTGAGCCACTCCTTTGTTGCCTTGGCCATGTGTTTTGGGTCATTGCCATGCTGGAATACCCCATCCACGACCCATTTCCAATGCCCTGGCTGAGGGAAGGAGGTTCTCATCCAAGATTTGAAGGTACATGGTCCCATCCATTGTCCCTTTGATGTGGTGAAGTTGTCCTGTCCCCTTAGCAGAAAAACACCCCCAAAGCATAATGTTTCCACCTCCATGTTTGCTGGTGGGGATGGTGTTCTTAGGGTTAAAAGCAGCATTCCTCCTCCTCCAAACACGGCGAGTTGAGTTGATGTATAAAAGACACCTGGGAGCCAGAAATCTTGCTGATTGATAGGGGATCAATTCACTCATTAAAATGCGAATCAATTTATAACTTTTTTGAAATGTATTTTTCTGAATTTTTTGGTGTTATTCTGTCTCTCACTGTTAAAATAAACCTACCATTAAAATTATAGACCAGTGATGGCGAACCTTTTAGAGACCGAGTGCCCAAACTGCAACCCCAAACCCACTTATGCATTGTCGGATGCTGGCTGGGTGTGGCCCATTGGCTGGGTGTGGCCCATTGGCTGGGTGTGGCCAATTGTATGGGCATGGCCTATTGGGTGGGCGTGGCTGCGGTGGTAACGGCAGACTGGGTGGGACTAAAAAGTTCAATCAATCAATTCCAACTTTGCAAGATCTTTTTTTCCCCCGCAAGAAGTTGAAATTGACTCGTTAATTGGACTTTTTTTTTTTTTGCACATGGCGGCGGAGGCCTAAAGCAAAAAGGCCTAGGACTGGGGTGACGGTGTGCGTGTGTGCCCACAGAGAGGACTCTGAGTGCCGCCTCTGGCACCCGTGCCATAGGTTCGCCACCACTGTTATAGACTGATCATCTCTTTGTCAGTGGGCAAACATACAAAATTAGTAGGGGATCAAATATTTTTTTTCCTCACTGTAGATGAGACTTTGTAAGTTACTAGAAATCAAGTTGTTACTTCTTTTCCTACCTTCAGAAATGATAGTTGAGAAGTGAAATATTGAATTCATTTTTACTCCAGCACATTTCCATTTTAGTGCAGTATAGTCTCTGCCCATAACAGATGCCTTAGCAGAGATGATTCTTAAAAAGGATTTCTTTATCCCAAACAGGGGAAGTCTCAAGGTATAAACAAACCAGACTCCCACAACCAAGTATAATAGCTTCTGGGAGGCAGGTCTTTGTTTGCTTAGTGTTGTGTAACTAGTTGGTAAATACTTGGAAGATTTACCCAGCTGGTAGAATATTAGCTCAATGAGAGAGAATCTCAGTAACTCAATTCTGTGTTGAAAAACTGTAATTTTCCACTATGCTAGATATATTAGTAGTATCGCAATTGTGCTTAACATTGAGGGACTGTAGATTACTTTGTGGGGCATATAGGAATGGGTAGAATGGGTGAAGAACAAGGAACAATTATGCAAACAATTTTTTCTTGTATGGTATTATTTTAGATAGATGGTATCAAAAAGTTCCTACAGTTTTTCTCTATATGCATAGCAACAGCAAAACAGTAGGTATTCTAAGGTGGGAAAAAAACTTTTAAAAAAGCAAGAATTAGGTTGGCAAATGAAGACAACTGTAAAGATGGGATGGAGTTAGTGAGAGTAGTTACCATTTAAGAGCCTGTAGACTGCTCTGTCACCTTACTCCAGTCATTGCAATGGATAGGTCTATTCTGGAAGTATGTAATTATGCCATGCTTGCATCATAAGCTATATGACTGAAGCAATGCTAATATTATGTGGAAATGTGCCTTAATGTAAAAATTGATACTTTAGGAGTGCTTCCTCTAACAGTCAACTTTTTCATAGAAAAGTTGTGGGTTGTTTTTTTTTTTTTTTTTTTGCTTTCTTAAGACACATGTTGAACCTGATCTCATTTTCTCTTTTTTTTTTTTGCTTTCTCTTTGCTGCTTTCTAAAATAAGCTAGTGTTCAGCACTATATGGGTAAATTGATTTGTCATAGTATCAAAAGAAAATGATCAGGTGTGTCTCTTCTATTTAATCACACCTAGCCTATCAAAAAATAAACCTAGAATTAACCAAATTCATAGTTAGAAATATGTGATGAGGATTTCTCCTTAGAAGTATTGCAAAACTTGGTTGCAGTTGTAGCAGATCTATAAAGTAAGCGGGTATTTATGCAAGAGGGCTTAATTTTGGAGTGCTGTAAGCTTATGTCTTTAATAGAACTACTCCATTTCTCAATTTCCTATTCTCTCCCCACCTCCATCACAAAATTTGCTGGGGAGGATTTGAGTATTTGCATGTGGAAGATTAATCAACTAATAGATGATATTGAGTTGGAAGATGGAAACCATTATGCTTTGACAAATAGATCCTTTTCCAAGCCCATTTATTTATCTGATCTTGTATTTTTGTCAAAATAAGTTGGGATATGAAACTGATTCTGGGAGTTGAAGTCCACAAGTCATAAAAGAGCCAAGTTTGAAGACCCCTGTAAAAAATTTGCTGTTTTATAGCTAGCTATTCTATTTGCTGCTTTTTGCCTATTTCTCTTGGTATATTTTTCATACTGAGATATATTTCTTAAAATCCCAGGAGCTACAAGACAATCGTTGGTAATGATCTGAGTACTAACTTGGATAATTTCTTTGCTTATATTATGGTAGCAACTGAATTTCAGCCACCATTTTTTCCAGATAGAAATGATTGGGAATTACTTAACAGAAAATACTGATTTACATGTTGGTTTTCAGAGGAAAGCAAAATTTTAAAAATCCAATCAAAGGAATTGTTATCAGTGAAATATGGGAGAAAAGAGTTGTGAGTTACTGTATAAACACCCCACAGCTGTTTTCCTGTCAAAGTACAGGGCTAAATCCCCTTTTTTGCAGACATGGTTTTGCATATTTAGTCCCTATAAAGCAATTGGTTGTAAGACGCCCAGAGTTGCCCTGGGGTAAGATGGGTAGTCAATAAATTTTATAAATAAATAAAATAAATATGCCTTCTGAATTCTAGTCTTCCAGAATAAATTATACGTTAAGGGGAAGGTCGCAGGCTAGCCATAGGAAATGTAATCTGTTGCCATCATTATGGTAGAAGGTTGCAGGTACCAGTAGATGCAGCCCATGGACTTCAATGCAAAATTAGCATTTTAGCTTGCAGGAAAAAAAACGCATAGTTGTAATATGCGTTTTAGTAAAACTTTTCCTTTTTAAACAAAAAGTAATTCAAAATCTCTGTTATTAATAAATAACATGTTGTTTTCTGTTAGTTACAACAGGCAATCCAAGAACATCCCGTTGTCCTGTTGCCCAGCCATCGAAGCTACATTGATTTTCTCTTACTGTCCTATGTGTTATATAACTATGACTTGGCTTTGCCTGTCATTGCAGCGGGAATAGGTAATTTTCTTAGAATTTGCTTTTAGTTCCCAGAATTTTATGTTAGTTCAAAGCTGGCTTGACCTGACTGTTACAAAACTGGATTGAAATATTTCTTCTTTCTTTGCGATTTTTGTGTTTATGGTAAATCATTATACTTCTGAGGGGAAAAAATGTTGCTGAAATTTTTTTTCAAAATGGCTGAATTCACAGCCCTCCCCCTGCTCTCATCATAGAAAACAGAATAACTTGTCTTAAGGTAATTATAATGGGATTTCATAATTGAAATTTATGATTGAAAGTAATCCATACTCAGAAATTACTTCAATCTTCAAAACAGCTTCTAATATACATGAGCTTGTAACATTAGTAAACATGAGATGCAACTTTACTATTATTATTATTATTATTATTATTATTATTATTATTATTATTATTATTATTATTATTATTATTATTATTATTATTATTATTATTAATGTTTTGTAGTCAATAAACCATAATCATTTTAGAACAGAATAGAATAGAGCTGGAAGGGACCTTGAAGGTCTTCTAGTCCAGCCCCCTGCTCAGGCAGGAGAAACTATACCATCTCAGACAAGTGACTGTCTAGCCTCTTTTTAAAAATCTCCAGTGATAGAGAACCCACAATTTCTGGAGGCTGGTTGTCACTGGAATATTTACTTATTTACCAAATTTCTATCATGCCTTTTCACCAGAAATTCAAAGCACCTTGCCCTTTGACTCCCCCCCCTCCAAAACAGCAACCATATGCAGTCAATTGGGCTGACAGAGTAGCTGGCCCAAAGTCCTTCAGTGAGCTTCCATAGCTAAGGATGATGGGCTTGAACCTGAGATTTTCTGACCCTGTTTCATCAACTTAACCACTGCATGACGCATAGCTTGGCCAGTTTTGTGTGGACAAAAAGAGAACCAAAAGGGAAAGCGTCAATAAAAAGAAGACACAGATTTGTATTAAAAATGCATGTCTTGTGTCTGAATGCAAATTTAATCATAAACATTGTGTTCAAATTGAAGTACAACATACTTTTCATACTAGTGGGGAAGGCCGTGAGCAGATAAAAGGAATGTTTATTCAATCTGCTGATTGAGCTAAGTGTTGATGGATAACTTCTTTTGATGTGTATAACCGGCTTTGTACAGGACAGCCTTCAAGGAGATAATTGTCCTCTATTTATTAAGCACAAACTGTTCCAAATCTGTTCTTACTTTGCATAAGCATGTTGAATTGAGAATATACTAGGAGGGATATTGTATTCCAGGGTGTAGCAGGAAAGAGTTGAGCCTCAGGTAATTCCTCCATTTGCTGCATGACATTCCCTTCCTTCCTGCTTCCTTGAAAGACCAGGTCCCTTTGAATGGAATTTTTGTGGAGCCACCTATAAATTCCCTTCCCTTGCATTCCATTCCAGCCATTCCATTCCAGCCATTTGTCTGGAATGGTATAGGATCTCCTGATTGAGCAGGGGTTTGGGCTAGAAGACCTCCAAGGTCCCTTCCAACTCTGTTATTTTGTTAAATAATGGAACTGAACACACTAGTGAATTCAGCAAATGATCACATAATGCCACAAATAGATAGAGACACTGGAGCTCTTCAATAACTTTCTGAGTAGTTTGTAAAGGTATATATATTGTAATGTGTTAAAATGTTTAGCATGTTCTATATACATACATTTTAGCTTTTTAATGCAAATCTGAATTGAAGCTAATTTTGATTTAGAAATATTTAATGGCAGTTCAGACTTTATTTTAAAGATAATCAATTGAAGAAGCAGAAGATATTAACTAAGCAGAGTTTAATCGATAGCCAGCTTCTCAAGGCAGAGATGTTAATTATGTTAACAACCATTACCCATGTTCAAAGTCAAGACACGTTAAATGTCTTTTGCAAAAGTCAGTTGAATAGTGAGATCAGTAAGAAAAATGGGGGAAACCATAATGGATATAAAAAGGGGATTTTTATTAGCCATGCTATGTCTTATGTCTATGCCTAATTAAGCCATGCAAAGTATCTAGGAAACAGTATTAAGATCTAGCAAGTGAGTCTCGCATAGACTTTCTTTGATGACCTAGAAGTTGTACAGTAGCAGTGCAGATATGGCTTCTTAGTTTAATTTATATATATTTCTCTTTAAAAGATCCACACCTGAATTTTTCTCAAAATTGTGAGCTATTTTTCATTCTGCTTAGAGCTAAATTCTACTTTAGGAAAACTGGAAGTAATAGTACATGGGAATGAGCTTGGGAGACAGGAGGCGGAAACCCAGATTAAACTAAAAGCAACAGCTGAATCTGCAAAAGGAATGGTGGTGTAGCAAAAAAAAAAAAGTTTTAGAAGGGACCTTCCCTCATTTCTTGGATTATAAAAGTGAGGTGGAAGAGATGTACTTTCAGACCTGCAAGATTCTTTTAGTGTAATTTTATAATAAAGTTAGAGCAGGGGTAGTCAACCTTGGCTCTTTTATGACTCGTGGACTTCAATTCCCAGAATTCCTGAGCCAGCTTAGCTTAACTGGCTCAGGAATTCTGGGAGTTGAAGTCCACGAGTCATAAAAGAGCCAAGGTTGACTACCCCTGAGTTAGAGCTAGCACTTCTGGACTCACTGGACTATCTTGCAAAGCTGACAATGATTAACTTGATTCAACTATACTCTCTGCTTTTGCTAGATTTCATTGGAATGAAAATAGTTGGTGAACTGCTACGAAAATCAGGTGCCTTTTTTATGCGACGCACGTTTGGTGGAAACAAGCTGTATTGGGCAGTGTTTGCTGAATATGTCAAGTGTATTTTAAAGGTGACTAACTTTAAAATTGTCAGTAATTTTGGGTTGTTTTTTTGCTAATGGTAGATACCTCATCTGCAACATGTAAATACATTTCTGTGGAACAAGGGATTCTTTTTAATTTTAGATTTTGAAAATCAGAGCTACATGTTTTCCTCTTAATTAAATGTTACGGTTATTGCTGTTTCAGATTATTTTTCAATTTTATGGGTTATTTATTTGAAAAATGTATATATCTCACTTGTTTTACTAATTGTTGACTTCTCTCTCCCTCCCTTTCCCTCTTCCCCCCCCCTCTCTCTCATTTACTAAAGAATGGACATGCTCCTGTTGAGTTTTACCTTGAAGGTACTAGAAGCCGTACTGCAAAGACATTGTCTCCAAAGTTTGGTATGTTGGTCAAAATGCTATAGTTTCTGTAGGTGCAGATGATTTATTCTTTGTGCAATGTAGCTGTGAACATTTAAAGTTATATTCAAAATCCTATAGGAGCTTCTAGTGGACTTCTTAGAGCTGGAAGATTCCACAAGATTACAGGGCCTAAGTGTGTGCACATTCCTCCCATATCAGGGAAGTGAGTTGCAAATTCTCCCTGCTTCAGGAGGCAATCAGCATTACGAGCAATGAACTCTTCCCATAATGAATATAGTGGTAATGAAATGGTGAAGAACATTTAAGTTTCGAATTTATGAAACCCCAGTCTATTTTTCTTTTTAATAACTCTGGCTCATAAGCTTTGGGAGAATCTAACCTTACTGTGAACAACTGCGAGGGACTGACACGTGTGTCTGAAATGAAAGATGTGTTAAATTCTCTGCATGGAACAAACACACTGTGGCTTGGATGTTTATCCAAACTATTCCAGTCTGGTCTGTTGTCTAGTCAAGCTGAAACTCAGAGCATATTGCTCCCTGGTTTGCGTAAAGACATATCTGGTAGTGACATCAGGTTGAGTAAAGCTAAGTCTGTGCACCTCACCTGCCCCTCTTTTCTTCTGCACATGCTCACCTCCTCTCCATCCTCCCATAGCCATTGGCTGTCATCCCACCATATATTGCAACTGCCAACTGCCTGCGTCAATCTTCCCAAGTTCCTTTTGTCTTATTTCCCTTTAGTTGGGAACTAATTTACCCCTGCTCCAGATACTCAGATACTCTCTTCTTACTTCTTTTTTTTCTCTTACTTTGTTTTAACCTCTCTCCTAATCCTGCGTAGCACTTGCTGTTTTATTTGTTCTGGAACATCTTGTCTAACATAGGTATATTCCAATTCTGTCTCTGGATCAAACACATATATTTTGGATCATGTTAAAAAAAGAAGACTTCTCTGGATGTGGACTGATAGGAACTTCCTGTTCTGTTCATGAAATGATTCATACGCAGGATCTTTTGCACAGCCCTAAAATCTAGAGTTGAATTCCTACCTGAAGATTTGGTATTAATTTAGTTTTCTTTTAAAAAGGCTTTTTGTGCTTTTTAATTTTTTTTAAAAAAAGTCTTCTTTGTACTTGCAGGTCTTCTCAATATTGTGATGGATCCTTTTCTTAAAAGGGAGATTTTTGATATATATCTTGTCCCCATCAGTATAAGCTATGAGAGGGTGTTGGAAGAATTGCTTTATACATATGAACTTTTGGGAGTCCCTAAACCGAAAGAGTCTACATCGGTAAGGATTCAAATTAATATACTTGTGGGGAAAATGTTGGATATTGTCTTCCCATGTGGTCTAGGGCAGGGGTAGGCAACTTCGGCTCTTTTATGACTCATGGACTTCAACTCCCAAAATTCCTGAGTCAGCTGACTCAGGAATTCTGGGAGTTGAAGTCCATGAGTCATAAAAGAGCTGAGGTTGCCTACCCCTGATCTAGAGTGATTATAATACTAAAGCAGACATGTCAAACACAAGGCCCGGGGGCCGGATGCGGCCCACGAAGTGGTTTCATGTGGCCCGCAAAGCCATCCTGGAAACAGTGAGGGAACGGCCCCCGCTGCCTTGGCCCTGGCCCAGGCCAGCCGGGAGCCAATGTACAATTTTGTGGTGGCCATCTATGCTGAAACGCATTCAGTCTTAGCTCCACAAGGCCATCTGGAAACAGTGCGGAACCAGCCCCTGCCGCATCAGCCCCGCCCCCTGGGTGCATGCTGGAGAGGTGTCACCCTTTGTGAGGAATGAAGAAATGCACCATCGCCTGGAAGTAGCCAGCAAATGGCCCTTGCCTACTTCACATATCCTGCTTGATGGGCTCTGGGGGAGGGGTTTCGGGAGGCAGCGGGGCGCTCGCCTCACAGCGCCAAGAGCTGAGCCGGGTGGCATGAATCTGATGAGAAGTGCAATGCTGCCTAGCCCCCAGCCTGCCCAGTTTCAGCAGGCAGCAAGGTGCAAAGTTGGCGAGCTTAACACCGCCCGGCTCAACCTCTCGGCGCTGTGAGGAGAGCGCCCCGCTGCCTGCCGAAACCATGCCCACCCAGTAGGCCACACCCACTCCATCCACGCCCATCCAGTAGGCCGCATCACCCTGGCCACACCCACCCGGCCCCCCGAGGGCAACCGCAATGCTGATGAGGCCCTCAATGAAATTGAGTTTGACACCCCTGTACTAAAGTGTAAATCAGTATTATGAAAATAAAATAAGCTGGAATGAGTTTAGGTGTCACCACACTTTCCCTTTTCTTTGACAAGGGAAGACAAATTGAAAATTTAGATTAAATTGCAGCCAATTTTAAACCATAGTTCATAATATTCACTTATTTCAACTAGGCATAATTAGGAGACCGAACAGTACACAAAACTGGTTAATCTAAAATGGAGGCGGAAGCTTCCCAACTCTTTATAGTTACGCTTGAGAAGAAAAGAAAGAGAGAGAAAAGAGAATGCATTGCTTTCTCTTTTAATTCCTGCTATGCTAAATTGTAGTTGGTTATTCTCTTTAAGGTATCACTCTTCACGGGTCGCTTTAGGTTTACTTCTGTAAAAATAATAAAAACAATAGCATTACACTTTATAGACTTTTTGTCAGGATGAAAGAGGTAAGAATCATAAAGCTATACAAACTTCAGAAGTAGCACAAGTTGTCCTTGACTTACGACCACAATTGAGCCCAAAATTTGTTGCTAAGTTGTTAAGTGAGTTGTGCCTCATGTTATGACCTTTTTTACCACAGTTGTTAAGCAAATCACCACAGTTAAATGAACCGTGTGGTCATTAAGCCAATCTGGCTTTCCCCATTGACTTTACTTGTTGGAAGCTGGCTGGGAAGGTCAATAGGGATCATATGACCCTGGGACAGTGTAACTTTTCTAAATGCATGCCAATTGCCAAGCTCCCAATTTTTGATCATGTGACCATAGGGATCTTGCAATGGTCATGAATGTGAAAAACAGTCATAAGTCACTTTTTTTTACAGTGCCATTGTAACCTCGAATGGTCAGTAAACGGGAATGGTTGTAAGTCGAGGACTACTTGTACTGCAGAAATGAGATGATAAATGTATTATATCTGTATGTATTATATTATATACATAACTATATTACAGATTTTACACATCATTTACAACGTGCTTTTTTTTTCAGCAGGCCTGGGGGATCCCTAAGGGACAGGGGCCTGCAAAGTGGCTTTATTATGTATGGATTTTTAAACTCTCTTCCGTGGTTCTTTTCTGTTTCCTGTTTTTTTTTGGGGGGGGGCTATTTTAAGATACATTTTTGTTTTGTTTTTATTGTATGTTGTCCAGAGTCACACTTGTGAACTATGTAAAATCAATCAATTTTCAGAATTTTAAGTATTTATGTTACATTTATTTTTTACTTCATGTTTATTCCTTAGGGACTCTTGAAAGCCAGAAAAATTCTGAATGAAGATTTTGGAAGCATACATGTGCATTTTGGGCAGCCTGTATCACTTAGAACATTGGAAGCTGGGAGAATAACTAAATATCCATTTAACTTAGTTCCAAGGTATACATTTCATGGTCGAGTATTTTTAATAGTTTGCAAGGGAAAAAAGCTTTGGTATAGGGGAAATGTTTTTTGTGTTGTTTTTTAACATGCTGTGAGCCGCCCTGAGTCCCGTGGGGAGAAGGGCGGCATATAAGTTAGTGCAAATAAATAAATAAATAAATAAATAAATCTGTCTTTCATAGAGCTCTTATAGTATCTGCAACAATAATCATTGAATGGCAATGTAAAGAAACTCTTGTCTCTTCATTGGCTTCTAGTGATTGTTCAGATGCCTGCAACCAGATCTGGTAGCTTTGTTTTGTTACTGAAATCACTGCATAACTGGAATGTAAGAAGTGTGTGTGTGTGTGTGTGTGTGTGTAACAGAAACTTGGAAAAGGCTTTATTAAAAGATGAGTTGCTTTGGAAGGGATGAAAGATTCTTTGCAAAAATATAAAGGACTTTTCTATTCTTCAATTAAAGCTGAAAAGGATTGCAAGATAGCCATTATAAATGCTTTGCTCATTGTACATTTTCTTCTAGGCATATTCCCCAAAAGCCATCTGAAGAAATACAGAAATTTGTCATGGATGTAGCCTACAAAATAGAGCTCTTACAAATAGAAAATATGGTACTGAATCCATGGATGTTGATTTCTGCTATCCTGCTCCAGAATTTTCCAGCCATAGATTTTGAACTTCTGGTCGAAAAGACACTTTGGTTGAAAAATTTAACTCAGCTATTTGGCGGATTCCTAGACTGGCCTGGTATGCAAGCACACTTGCATATACTTTCCTTTTCTGAAAAGCAGTAGAATTTATATTATTCTTTGTTTCTATTTTAGGATAGTCAAAGCCTAGAATTACTGCTGAAGAATATTCTTTTAGGGCTCTAAGACTATTCTGATTGTCTGATTATCGTGAAGAATAAGGAACTTTTTGCATTTTTTTTAAAAAAATATTAGATTTAAATCCTACCTTTATATGGTACAATTCAAGGCAGTGTACCCTCCTCTTATTTTCCCCACAACCCTATGAGTTGAATTGGGCTGAGAGAAAAGGACTGGCCTAAAACCACCAAGAAAGTTTCTGTGCCTAAGGAGAAACTGAAACTCAGGGTCTCCTGGTTTCTCATCTAGCACCTTAACCACCGGCTCCAAAAACTGAATTATGTCCTAGTGAAAATCCCAATAGAGATAAGATTTGATGAATTTATCCAACCCTTGTTCAGGAGCTGATTTGACGTTCAGTTATGTATAAAAATATTATCATTTAAGAGTAGAAGACACATAAATCATTTTTTTTAAAGTGTTCTGGCAAAATTAAGCAAAATCCTTCCCCTCCATAAGCCCATTTTAGTTTGTTATTACGGTAAGGTTCTGAAAGTCAGAATTAATATTACTTGGGGAGGAGGACAAATCTTCCTCAATTCCTATTTTTCCTGATGCTTAGCTGCAGTTCTTTTAGGGTTTTTTGTTCGTTTTCGCTAGTTTGCCATACAATATTATAGATATTTTTGCTAGCTGCTGAGGGCAGGAAATCGAATACTGTTGTACTTGCTGGTTGTTTGGGGTAGTAAGGGGAAATCATCAGTATTTTATGAGAAAGTTCCCAGTTCAGACATCTTTCTCCCATATACTGTACAAAAGGGTGGTTCTCCTTTCCTGTTTTGCCTCTATTTGTTAGAGGTTTTGTGTTACATTTGCCTTTGATTTTCCTCCAGGGCACTTTTGTAGATTTCACAAGAGGCGATTTAGCTGCTTCCAGGTAGTTCTAGTATTAACTAATATAAAGTCTGGGAATTTTTTTTTTTTAAAAAAAGTTTTTTTTAAAAAATCTCCTTGCACATTGACCAGTTGAGTTGTAAATGTTATTCCCCAGCGTGCCAGCAACAGTAAAGAATATATTTATTTTGGGTAAGTCCTCATTTTTAAAGTTTGGAAACTTTAGGGGGGAAAAACTAGAAGCCTTGGCTGCTGTTTCTCCTTTATTTCTTCATTCTTTGGTAAGTTTAGTAATTTTTTTTAAGGCAAATGACAACAGAGTAGCTCCTTCAAGCTGAGTCTTTTGAACTTTTTTTCAAAATGATTTTTTTTCTCTGAGAACGTCCCCCCAAAGCTCAGAAAGTCTCAGTCCATTCTGAATGTGAAAATACCTTAATTGTGAGAAACCTCCCCTCTCCAATTTATTTTCATATTAAAACAGACAAAAAGCATGCCTTTGTAGGTACTGATACTCCTTTGCATTTGTTCATTGTTGTTGTTATTATTAGATAATCTTTGTGCCAGCGAAGCTGTAAAATCTGCCTTGACGCTGCATTCCAACATTGCAAGCTTGGCCAATGGGCAAGTGATCCTCAATGACAAAGAAATGGGATTTGTTGCTACAGAGGACCCGGTGTTTAGGCGAGCCTTCTCCAGCCTCCTGTGTGGCTCCTATAGGAATCAGTTGCTTAATGTCTTTGTGCGACCAGCTCTTGTAGCAATTGCACTGCAAAACACACACAGTTCCAGAAAAGGTAATTTCACTTCTCTATTGTAATTACAAAGCTAAAATCTAAATCATAGATAAACCCCATTGTTCAGTTATCTAAGTCACTAAATAGTCAAATGTTGAATTTTAGTGCTCTCCTTGGGCCCAAGAGCTCAAAGCATGGCGAGAATACAGGTGCACTCAGGTAAGTATGTTTTGTGAATAGCTATAAAGAAGCTTTTTAACACAGAAATCTTCGTTGGGCTAGGTTTTAGGCATATGAACTAACCAACACTTTGTAAATGGATTTGAGTTCATGCAGGGCAATGTTTGTTTTTTTTCTGAGCAAACTTTGTTTTTCACCTTAGATCTTCTTTGGGGGGACTCTTGAATCCTCTGTAGCAGATGGGAGATTTGTAGGAAGAAGGGGAAATAAATCTTATCAGTGGTATTAATTCCAATAGTAGAGACATACAGTGAGATACAACCAATCAATCATCTTTCTTTTTTTCTGTCGTCTTTTTGTTCTGTTTATTCTGCAAGTGAATAAGTGGTATTAAATCAATTCTGTCCAGTAAACCAGTTCAGCAAGCCTTAGCATCCGTTACGCACGCACATTAGTTTAGCATAAGTAAGATGTGAAGCTTGGGTAAGTTCGAATTTCACGAAAGTAGCATCGATATACTTTCCACATGTACTTTCCCATGGCCTGACTAATTGGACTGAAGTACTTCTAAGCCTTGTGGATTCAGTTGGAATAATTCCTGTGCCATGATTCCAGATTTGACTCATCAAAGCATAATTCTGCAACAACTGTTTGCTGGAGATAGTAGATAGCTAGAAATGCTATTTCCATTGTTTGCCATTGGAACAATCATCTTGTTTCTCTGCAATTCTGAATCATTTCAGCGGTTCGTGCAAGAGAAGCCTCAGAATGCATTTCCAAATTATGTCCATAATGTGGACATTTTCATTTATCTAACAATGGTTTCACTGTGTATGTGTGTGCCTCTGTGTGTGTGTGTGTGTACATTAAAAGGCATCTTTCACATGTTGTCTTTTAATAGAATAATTCTTTGAAGAAAGGTCTTACTCATAAATAAAATTGTTTTCCAGAGGAAGTCTATAACCAATTTTCATTCTGGCGTGATGTTTTTTTTGAAGAATTTATCTTCTTTCCTGGAATATCCCTGAAGGTAAGCTGTTAGGTTTTGAGCTCTTAATATTTGAGGGAATTTGTCATGACTTAATTGAGATTAAGACTAGGGGCAGTTTTCTACATTGGGGGTTTGGGTTTTTTTTAACTTTTCTTTTTGATATTCTTTTCTATGAAAACAAAAAATAAAACAAAAAATATAAACAAAAGACTAGAGGCAGTTTTCTGCCTTGGGGGTTTGTGTTTGTTTTTTTTTAACTTCTTGATATTCTTTTCTATGAAAACAAAATACAAACAAAAAAAAATCCCCCTATTTTGAGTTTGAAAGAAAGCTGATTCAAGCTTTAAAAAACTGGATTTCAAGCTCAAAGCATTTCCAGAGCACTAAGAGTTTCTCATTTCTCAGTTGAACCAGCAGTTCTGCAGATGGGACGTTTCATGAAATTTCAGACTCAAAACAGTCAGAAGGTAACATTTTGCACATCGCAACCACCATCCAAATATCTTCTCCTTTATTTGAATCACCTGAAAAAAAAAATCATTACCCATTGGTAAACAATACACAAAGTTTTTCAGACTGTCTTTGGATTAAATAAACCTCTGTTCAGTCATCCCCAAATTATTTTTGCTTACACTGATACCCCAATTATGAGTGAGTGTTTTTGAGGTAACCTAATTGCTCCACTTATAATAATAGTTTTAAATAGGAAAATATTTAAAAGTTTGGAGAGTGGAGACAAAAAAGAACCAAGAGGTCATCAGTTTGCAGGATCATTTTAAATGGGTGGAGTAACGTTCTTGTCCCCCATGAGCTCCTTCTTACATGCCCTCAACCTATAGCCTTTCAGTTCTGTAATTTTCTTGTTTCTCATGTAACAGTCTGTGCTCTTTTTTTTTTCATTTTTGTCCCAAATCTGCGGAGCTTCCACTGCCCCTATTCATTTCCACTACAGTTGCTCTTATCCTAGGGGTGTTACCTCTTCTTCCCACTGCTTGGATTTGAGGCTTTGCCGCATTTAATTCATACCCATTTTGACCCAGAGGAAATCCATAATGAATAGGCTGGCGTAAGAGTATGTACACAGCCACTTAATCTAGTTTAATTGCTTTCTTTTAAAGGAGAAGTTGCTTCAGCCCACGTTTTCTCCCAAGTGTGGTTACTGGGCCATAAAAGTCCTTCACTTTGCTCTTGCGTAAGCCAAGTCACAACTGTTTGCTACAGGCATTGTGGTGAATTCAGTTACTCTGCCTCTTCAGGTTGAAAAGGCACTTCATCTTGCCTCAATATAATAGTTCAAGAATCCTCAAAGCAGTACAGAGTGCTCAGTTCCAAAACATTCAAGTTCATTTCAAGTTCTGTGCCCCCTTTTTTTTCCTAATTTTGATACGGAAAACTCTTGACAAACTCTTTCTCTTCTGCACTGGAAAAACTATGCTTGTTTGACAGAGCAGTTGGGAGCAAAACTCTCAATGCAAGACCCAGAATTCTAGGAATTGGGGGATGTGGGGGGGAGAACAAGTGATCTGATAACAAGCATGATTCCAAAGCATTCCTTGATCACGCTGCTGATTTTTAGCTATGATTTTTCCACAATGTTTAGAAAAATAAACATATAAAGTAGGATGATTAAGCTTCCAGAAGGTTCAGTATACATACTTTGTTCCTTTAGTCCCCAAAACAAATAAAAAAAGGCTACCTACTACACCCTTTCTGCCTTGAGGGGGCTACAAAAATTATATGTAAAAAGATTGACCAATAATCTGATTAAGTCCAGACTATTTACATAATGATTGCAATGGACACAGAAAGAGTAACAATGAAATTATGGAGGAAATGAAAAGTTAATCTTCTACTACATCCAAACCCAAATTGTGAATATTCTTAATTGCAGCTAGGTATTTATAGGAAAGTACTTTCATTGGTTATGTTTTGGATTAAAATGGACTTGTTTCAGATAAGCCAGTGATGGCGAACCTTTTAGAGACCAAGTGCCCAAAAACTGGCCCTGCCCCCACTTCACGCCCTGCCCCACCCCCACCCTGCCTGCCCACAGGGCCACTCACCGCCTCCAGGGCCCGCTGCAGATCACCCAGCAGCGCCATGGCAGCCATGGCCTCTGCCCACGCCCCGCAGCATCAACTGTGCACGATGGAGCGTGAGGGCAGAGTCTTGTCTACACTGCCTGGCTGCCATGTCCTTGACTGCACTGCTCCGCGTGGGCCATGCTCGGGGGCAACTCTTCTCCAGGACGCTGCTGGTGAAGAGGGTGTCACGGGTGGAGGCAAGGCTGGGGCAACAGCACGTGTGCCCACTGAGAGGACACTGAGTGCCGCCTCTGGCACCTGTGCCATAGGTTTGCCACCACTGAGATAAGCCATATTTTGCTGAGCTGATAATCTGCAGCCAATCAAAGCCGCAGGAAAAGCTCTCAGTAACTATCTTGAAGTTGTATTGGAAAGGGTGGGGCATATGAGTTCCCCTCCTTCTGGAGCTGATTTCTGCCCCATAAAGCAGGTCGTTCCAATTAGGTCAGGTGCATTCTAGCTTATAATTCTTCCATCAGTGTTATCTGGGAAAGAAGAATGTTGTAGCGCAATAGTCTGATTGAAGGTTACAGTATAAATAATTGGATGTAAAACAGTTGCAGCTACCATTGTGACTAGAAAATAAATACTTGGAGAATTCTGAGAGATGTACATTATTTATCATTTAAATAGGAGTTGAGAACTTGCGTTGCACTACAACTCTCAGCAGCTCAACTTAGCCAGTGGTGAAGTCTGTTGGAAGATGTAGTTTGATATCTGAACTTGCAACTGATTATTTACCAGCAAGTTTTCTGAGCCAGACCTTGGTCATAGTTACGAAAGTCTTCTATCTTTGGTTAGCAGGGGATGAATGGTGTAGGCGCCATTGAGGCCAGAAATGTCATGGTCTTATCTGTCTGCAAACTATTCCTCTTTTTGTTGTCAGCCTATTTTGGAAAATAGTTCATATTCATTTTGATTGGAAGGTTTTGTCTTCGTATTGAAGCTATCTATCTATCTATCTATCTATCTATCTATCTATCTATCTATCTATCTATCTATCTATCTATCTATCTATCTATCTATCTATCTATCTCATCATCCATCTCGCTGTCATATTACTGGACTTTAATAAAATAATATTGAGATGTTAACATGATCTGTAGATTTGCTTTTTACTCTTCTGTGCATATTGGTTGACTTTAGAATGAATTGTGGATGTTACATTTGATTTACAGCCATTAAAAAAATAACAGAGATTTATTTAATCTCTAGGATTTTGAAGAAGGTTGTTTCTTGCTTACAAAATGTGGAGCCATTCAAGACACGCCACAGCAGATCTTTGTCACAGAGAAAGGAAGTGCAGTAATTACTTTCTTGAGTGTGATGTTTAAGCCATTTGTAGAAGGTTATCAGGTATGAGTTTTTCAACATTCTTTTCACTAGTGGCCATCCTTTTGTTGGGAATGATAATAACTATTACATGCCAGTGCTGAGTTTCTATCTTTAACTCTTACTGTAAATATATTGTCTCCTAATTCCAATAGTTTTTGTGTCTGTAATACACATACGCTTTCTGAGCATAATAATGAAGAAGATTCTCAAAGTCTATCATAAAACAAGATTGCAGAGTTTTATGGATAAGCAAGAAATGAACCAAAAAATTACTGAGTGCAAATATTATCTAGTATTGGGTTAGATGTCTGTCAAGTAAAGAGGTCTTTGCCCAGCAATTAAAGTTCATCATGTTAGGAGAGAATTTCCCTGGGGAAGAGTTGAGGGCAATGCCATGAAAAAAGCCTTCTAGGCATCTGAAGAAGGGCCCCCAATTGACGACCTTGATTTACAATATATTCAAATGAGAGCAGGTAGTTTTGTTACTTTTCAGATGGTTGGCTCTTTAATTTCCACAATTTCATGCTTTGCTGCCTAGGTTTGGAGCTTAACTCCCAATACTACCAGGGAGCCACCATGTGGCCTATCCTGGCTATATTTGAAGCTGTTTAGGGCTTTAAAGGTTAAATTTTAAGTTGATTCGTTGAATTATAACCTCTTCCTTCCACCACCATCTTTCTAATTTAAGCAAGGCAACTTTAGTATTACCAATGTGCTCTAATGGATTAGCACAAATATGTTCAGAGGAAAAGGAAACAGACCCAGCCTTTTACATAAGGTTGCGTCACCTCACTACGCTGTTATTTTAGATATAATTGAGTATTATTATGTTATAGGATTATAGTGCATTCATGATCCAGTGAAATGAATATTGAATGGAAGGGCTGAAATTTTCTTACCAAGCCTCTTCCTATTGGTGTTTCTGGCTTTTTACTTATCTTTATATCACATAGACAGTTCCAGTTCTTGTTTACAAAGTGCTTTGTAACATAAAATTTCCAGAAACAGATTGAGGTACATAGTATGGGAAAATTTCCATTCAAAAAAGAAAGAAAAAAATATATTTTTACTGGGAATACTGATTTTTTTTTTTTAAAAAAAATAGCTCTTAATCATCAGCTTCAACTCTTTCAAATATTGAGAAGTACTTTTCAGCTGAAATGTTTTCAGTTTTATTGTATGCCTACCTTACCGTAAAAAGAACTGTGACTATTTTGTGATGTGCTTAGTAACACCAATGTAACATCAGTTTAAATGTTTTTCTTAGATAATCTGCAAATACCTTTTTAATGAAACAAATGAAGCCTTTACTGAGAAGCACTTTGTATTTGGAGTCCGAAGCCTTGCTTCCCAGCTTCTGGAGACAGGTGTGGGATTTGGACATTACAATGTTATACTGATGTTAGCTCTGAAATAGAAGGATTGCATTTTTCATTGCTCCCATTCCTCCTGTTTAGGGAGCACGCAGTGTTATGAGATCCTGTCTTCGGATATGCAGAAAAATGCTTTGGCTGCTTTTGTGCGACTAGGCATGGTGGCCAGAATGAAAACGTGAGTATATATAACAGAATAACAGAGTTGGGAGGGACCTTGGAGGTCTTCTAGTCCAACCCCCTGCTGAAACAGGAAACCCTATACCAGGGGTAGGCAGCCTTGGCTTTTTTATGACTTATGGACTTCAACTCCCAGAATTCCTGAGTCAGCATGGCTGGCCAAGGAGCCAAGGTTGCCTACCCCTGCCTTATACCATTTCAGACAAATGGTTGTCCGATCTCTTCTTATAAACTTCCAGTGTTGGAGCATTCACAATTCTGGAGGCAAGTTGTGAATATCTGGAACTCAATGAAGAAGCTGAATTACTATCAATCTCCTAACAGTAGAAAATATTCAGAAGAAGGGGTGTGATGTTATTACCATTCTACAGAGCATCCAGTGCTAAATACAAAACATAAAAGAACTCTAGCATGTAGCTAAAATCACGAGCATTTTTTGCCCACAAAGGGAGCTTTCCTTGCCCTGGTCTCACTTTCCACCCAGTTTTGGAGACATTATAGTTTGCAGTACAATATATCGATCATGAAGGAGATTAGGTAGCAAATTTGTACATATATTTTTTGTAAAGATTTATATTCATTTGTTCTCTTTGTGATTCTGAGTGTGTACTGCACAGTCAAGTATTCATGAAAATGATGGTTCAAATTTTAACAAAAAATATAAAAATTACAATAAAACATTAAAAGACTGTGTAAATAAGGTTTTTAGCCCCATCTTAAACTATGGTAAGGAGGGGCTCACTTCTTCTCCTGACAAATTGAGCTATAGCATGGTTTGTTTCATAGAAAAAAAGACACAACCATTTTCTGACACTAAATGCAAATCCATGGCAACATCCATAAGAATATCCTTCTTATGACTTGGGTATGTAGGAGGAGTAGGCACTGCATATAAGTAGGTGTTCCTGTACCTATAAATATGGCTGCACGTCTAATAGATTGGACTGAAACGGAAATATTTAAGAGAACTGCTGGAACGTTCTTGCGAACTCTACCACAACTGATGCTACCACAATCTGGAATACCTGATGTACTAGAGAATCTGGCAATTCCATGTCAGTAAATGTGACAACTCTCTTCAGTGGTCCTAATTTGAAGGCCAGAGCAAATGCTTAAATACGTATTGCATGACTCACGGTATGAGAACAAATGTCCGTTATTTGACAGATTATATAATGATGTCATGAAGGACAAAATTCAGAGAGTTGATGTGTTTATTCCCCACAGATTTTGGGGCCATATCGTAGATGAGCCTTGACAGGCAATATCAAAATGACCTGCACAACTGATGGAGTATTCCAAACCTTTAAATCAGGTAGCAAATGTTGCCTGTGGAGAAACAAGTGCCTTTCGCAGGCTAAGCTGTATTTACAAAGTATTCTAGCCAAATACATATCTGGAACAAGTGTAAATAGCACCACATTGTAGGAAAGTTATATTAATCTATGGCAGGGGTCTTCAAACTTGGCCCTTTTATGACTTGTGGACTTCAACTCCCAGAATTCCTCAGCCAGCATGCCTGGCTGAGGAATTCTAGGAGCTGAAGTCCACAAGTCATAAAAGGGCCAGGTTTGAAGACCCCTGATCTATGGTAACACAAAAACCTCATACTTCATTTTTTAAGACTAACAAATGTTATTATATGGCATTAACGTAAGTCTTATAATAAAATCTGTTGGTCTTCAAAGTTGCTAGTGTATGATGTTTACAATTTGTAAGCTGCCCAGAACCACTTTATAGGGAAAATGGGAGGCATAAACATTTAATAAATAAATAAAATGAATAGATAAATAAAATACATTGATCTAATTATTTTGCACAGTTAAACTAATGACAACATAAATACTTGACCTGAACCAACAAGTATGGCAGGGATTCTGATGACTTCATAAAACAGTTCAGAGGTTAAATGTTTTATGTGCTGTTTGTTCTTTAGATAATAGATTAACTATTCCCCAGATTACAATGAACAGTTATGGTTGTTATTATTTTTCTTTTAAAAAGACACTGAAGCTCTACGTTTCAAGCAGTAAAAAGCATTGCCAGCTTGATCAATGTGCTAAATGTTGTACTTCAGCATTTAATGTTTGAACATTTTTGCACTGATGGCAAGATTAATAATTTTAATGTTTACATGCTCAGAGAATTCATTTCATAGTCTTTTTCCCCCAATAAAGACTGGATATTATAGAATCTCATTCAGAATTTTTCTCTTCCCCTTCTCACCTCCACCACCAGGATGGATGGATTCACTTACAGAGTAAATAAAGAGTCTCTGACTAAGACTGCAGGAATGTTTGGTAAGTGTGCATCTGAATAAATTATAAAATCTTCCCTCTCCCCAATTAAATGAAGAGTCTTTCATTGCATCACTCTGTTTATATAGATGGTTCATTTTATTCCATGCAAATAAAACCAGTTTTAACTGAATTGTTATCATGTCATTTACATAAATTAGGGTGGAACACCTTGTTGGCAATTGCCAGTGTCCACCATTCTTTCCTGTGTGTAGGCACAGGCCTATTATACTATTCACATTCTAACATTAGTTTGTTCTTCCTGTTTTTTCTTTCCTGTCAATTAGATGATGGGTGGAATTTACCATCAAAACAAAACCTTCTTTGTATTTTGCATCTGTTCCTGTAGTTTGGGATGGTCATATTTTAAGACCTGATAAATAAATCTGCGTAACTGATATATATAAGAATCTGGGGATGGGAACCTTGACATAAGATAATTTTATGTCTAGATTTTTAAACTTTTGTTTTGCTGTTGATAAAAACAACAATGCAAGTTAGAAATTATAGTACAATTTGAAAAGGAATGCAGTAGGAGATATTGAATTACAGAGAATTTGGAGCAGGGGAATGGATATTACCTGCACATTTCATTAAATGGCTTAAATTTCATTAAATTTGTGCTGGGTTTTTTTAAAAAAATGTAATAAACCTACTACTCCCATTTGTCAAACTGATGGCAGAAAGCAGGGAATAATCTTTCTCTAGTGGGTTCCTGTGGTAGCCTGGCATGTTACAGATAGGAAGAATGTGGCACGAGGCACTTTGACTATTGTTAAGAGATGTGTTATCTATATTGAACAAAGCTTCTTTAGCCCAGATCTAGTAGTACTTTGTGAAATATCCTTAGATATACTGCACGTTCACCTTTGGCTGCTTGATTACTTCGATTCTAATAGACAAGTTAATAAGGAACTGGGACTGTCCATTATGGAAATTTAAGATCAGTCAAAGTTAGACTTCTCCTTGAGAGAGACAATTGTGTGAGCTAAACATCCTCTCTGTCTACATTGGCTACTTATTACAATTCAAAATTTGGGTAGATGATTCCATTTTTATAATAGTACTTGACTTCCATGATAAAACAGGTAAACAGTTCATAGACTTGATAATGGTAGTGACGGATAACAATTAAAAAATGCTAATGATCTTAGCAGTGATCAAGAATTCTAGAAATTCTGGAGGAACTTTTAGGTCTCTGTCCAGCTATAGAGGATTTACATGCTATGAATATATTTTTTTAATTGTAAGCTTTTGTCTTAGCTGGGAAAAGTCCAAATAAAATCTTGGAAATCTACTTCCTATCATACACTAGCAGGCAGAATACTAATTTAAATGAACTAATACTTTCTGGTTCAGTAAAAGTTAGCTTCTTATTGTACACTGTTCACAGTGGATTAATATTTGATCCTATAGAGTAAGGGAACTTATGTATGCCTCTTACGTTTTTCAAAGCAGGAAGCAGAATGTATTATATTTTTGTATTTTTACAATTCTCAAAGTACAGTATTAAAATAATCTGTTTTCAGTAGTTGTAATGAAATGGAGCTTTATTGTGGTTTCAGTGGATGTTATTAAATCAACCATTATTAACAGAAACAGTTAAAGACAAGAATAAAGAAAATACATTCTCCTAGACAAAAGTGTATTTGTTCATGATTATTTGTGATTCCCCATAATTTATCAGACTGGATACCTAAAATGTCACCACTTCTGACAATTTATTTCAGTTTATTAAATATTTCTGTCTCTCTCAGATGCATACTTAAAACAATGTGCACTATTTCTATAAAAACTTTGGAATGTTTCTTGTGATCTTTCTTTCTCTGTGCTCAGAATTGTTGGCAGACTATATTCCTTCTTTTTTAGAATCTAGGATACCTGTAAGGAACGCAATGGCTGCAAGGCTTTAACTGGAGAAGGCTAGAATGGCTTGTCTTACGTCCACTGTTAACGGTGGAGCCCGGTTGGAAATGAGGCGCAAGTGGGGAAAATATTATTGAAGACTACAAAATACCCTTTCCACCTTGACATGTTTTTGCTACACAGTGGTGGGGAAGAATTCCAGAAGTCAAACTGTTTACACCATCACTTAAGGACCTTTATCAGCATTAATGCTTAGGAGTCTTTGTACATTCAAATTCAAATTCCCTTCAGCAAATATCATCTGACTCCCTCTTTCAGCCAGATATTAATATTGATTAATAAGGTGATATCTGAAATGTTTGTCATGATAACAAAATGATTGTTTTTATATGTAATTTTGTGGCTGTGAAAAAAAAAGTAAGCCAAGGTTATATAAAGTTGAAAGCAATATTTAAAGAAAAATATTATTGCCATTGTATTTATGAAGAGATTAATCTGTTTCGTGGAAATTAATTCCGACAAAATGTTAATGATGTAACTGATTTTTAAAAGGTGGTATTTGCATCTCTTGGAATATTAAAAACTAACACAGGAGGAATGTGTGCTACTTGCTGTTCTCGGTTGTTGCACATAGTCTTAAATGTGCATGGCATTTTTTTTTTCTTTCCTTGCTGTTAGGTTTCAAAAGTGGAACACATCACAATGGTAGGTCAGATCACTATCAGCTGTCCTCTCCTGTTCGATTTCTGCTTAGAACCATCATGCCTCCTGTAACTCTTAATATCCATAGACCCAGAATTAGTGAAAGAATCCATGGCAGAACTAGATGACCCCTTTTTCATAAAAAAGGAACAATTAGAGAAGACACATGAAGCCATCAGCAACATCTTCACAGGACTAAAATTCCTGGATATTGCCATCAGCAAAGGCAATGACTGCAAATTAGAAACATAAGTCTATCATAAAACCACCCATACTAAGCAAGTGTGTCACTAGAAAATAACAATCCAACCTCCCAAAAGAGAAGCTGTGTAAGGACATTATTCAGACAAGCATAAACACACTGCAGCAAGCCTGGATGTCAGAAAAAGGAAACAGATCATCTATATAACACCTTCCAATAAAATAAATACCCACGCAACTTATCAAAACATGCCTGACCCCTTAGCCCACTACAGCACAACCAACAGAAGCCATGAAAAGGATATCACTGCCATACATCAAAAACATCTCAGAAACAACCAACATAGTATTACAACCATAGTACACAAACCAACTAAAGTCCCCTAAAATGTCTTAAGTAAACCAAAAGACTCAATAACTTCAAAAATAAAAACAAGAGTCATCTACAACATACAATATAAGGGCTATTACAGCAATTATGTAAGATAGATTAGCTAAGCACATCCATGAACACCAACTGGCAGAAGATATGATGAAAACTCCTTAATTGCACAAGAAATTGGTAGACTTCACCGTAGTTTCAACTGGGAAACCATGAGCATCCTAGACTAAATTAGGTCCAAAAACACTAGAGAATTCCTGGATGCCTGCCACTCATCAACAGGCACACACAGATAAACACCTACATACCATTCAAAGCAATCAAAAAGTTAAAAGACCACAACATCTACTTGGCAGCAATCAACACCCAGATTAGCAGAGATGAACAAGATCAATACTAACCAACAATCAAGTAGTAAACAATATCCCAAGAAAGAAACTACCAACACAAAGAATCAAACTGTTAACAACAGCTTAATCAAGGAACCACCAAAAACAATCCCACCAACACTGACAGGGCAGGCCACACATATATAGAGAGAACAAACCTCATTCTTTTCTAGTACTGACGATGTTACCTGGTTGGGTAATGAAATGTCTGCAAGAAAATAACCAAGTTCAGAAATCACCAAGGACCCCACACTATAAGCCTGAGTAAATAGAATTCTAAATATTGGGGGAGAGGGGGGGAAGTAGCACATTCCAGGTCCTTTGTGAAAAAAATACTGCAAGCCCCCAAAGTTCCATGCTGTTTCAGTTCCCCAGTTCTCACTCCAGTCCTCATAAACAATTTAAAATTGACACAGAATTACAGCGAAGCTTTCATAGAATCGGGCTTGAAATGCTGAAGACTGAGCAGGGCAGTCTGCAGCATCAATACTTTGCTCTCCCAACTGGTAACAAGGCAAATGTAAAAGAGGCCAGCCAGGCTCCTGCCTCTGAGCTGCTGCTCATCTTGGAACATTTTTTTAGCCTCAACTTTATTCGAAAGGTAAATAAACATTATTTTACTTCCATTCAAAAGAAAAACAAGTGGCCACCTTTGCTATTGTACTACCTTTATTTCCCATACCTACAGATATAAGGGCAACATTTACACTCAGGAATTTGAAAACTATATTTTTGGGAAGGACTCTGATAATAGTTTTTATAACTTAAGCAAGCTGTCTGATGAAGTGAACTGTAGCTCATGAAAACCTACTGTACGCCTTTTACTATACTAAAAAGTGTTGCTTCCTGTTTTTTGGCCGGGGCTACCTCTGACTGTAAAATTTTATGCTTTTAAAAAATGGGATGTAAATAGAACTGCAAAAGAATTCACACTGATTAAATCGCACAGTTGGTGTTAGGATGATCTTAACAACTGCGGGATCCTGAGTGCTCTCTCTCTGGGTTGTTTTCTTGCAGACCTTTCATTACTCGACTAGGCAACATCATGATCCCAAAAACTCTGCCTCAAGACTCAGTGATCGCAGAATCCACTCTGCATGAACGGAAGACCATGTGCTTTCGCAGCGAGAAGACCGTCTTCCTTCCCCCTCCAAAAACTATCCGAGTTGGAAGATAGAATCAGAAAGCAAAAGTCCCTGTATCGAACTGATTGCGCAATTCACAAGTCCGATCTATGGGACGTGCCGTCGTCTTTCAGACTTGATTTGGAAACTGCTCTCAGTACAGAGCGGAGCCTTCCTTTATGCCAGGGCAACTTTACGACCTGTGGACTTATAAAGTCCCAGAATTCCTGAGCCAAGCCGTGCTGACTCAGGAATTCTGGGACTTAAAGTCCACAAATCGTAAAATGGTCACACCTCCTCTATCCCAGGGGTCCTCAACCTTGGCAACTTTAAGACTTGTGGACTTCAACTCCCAGAATTTTAGCTTTGCTGGCTGAGGAATTCTGGGAGTTGAAGTCCACAAGTCTTAAAGTTGCCAAGGTTGAGGACCCCTGCTCTATCCTGAACCGGGAACCGACTGCCAAGTGCAGCGGGGACCCGGACGGGTCAGAGAATCCGCCGCCCCGCTAGAGGCGCTCGCTCCTCTCGCCGCAGACTTGCCCGGCTACTGACATCTTCCGCCGCTTCTGGAAGCGGCTGTTGCCGATTGCTGGAAAAAGAAAATGTGCTCGCAGCAGGTCGAGCTGGGCTTCGTGGAAGAAGCGGCACCTTGGCGGCTGCGCAGTGACCAGTTCCCTTGCAAGGCCGGGGGCAGGCCGGCTTGGCTGGGCGAGGCCGGCTTGCCGGGGCCCTCTGAGCTGCGGTGCGGCGTGTGCGGGCAGCCGTGCGCGTTCCTCTTGCAGCTCTACGCGCCGGTGCAAGAGCGGCCCGAGGCCTTCCACAGGACCCTCTTCCTCTTCGGCTGCCGCCAGCCTTCTTGCTACCGCCCCGCCGGCCCAGCCCCGGGCAGCCTGAGAGGTGAGGGGGCGCTGCACGTGGGTGGGGATCGCCCTCTGCAAGAAGCGGCGGCTGCGACCCGAGAAAGAGTCCGGGGGCGCAACCGTCCTCCGCGTTTGCCCGATTGTGGCGACACAGTTCGAGCG
Organism: Protobothrops mucrosquamatus; assembly: GCF_001527695.2. Taxonomy (NCBI): domain Eukaryota; kingdom Metazoa; phylum Chordata; class Lepidosauria; order Squamata; family Viperidae; genus Protobothrops; species Protobothrops mucrosquamatus. The sequence continues at coordinate 170,539 of NW_015387108.1, forward strand.
TCCCCCGCGCAGGCGGAGGGGGCAGCCGAAGCATCTTTTTTTGCGCGTTCACTTGGAAGTAACTTAACATCCGAGGGAGCGTGCAGCGGGGCTGCCTCCTGAGAAGGAAACAGCTGTCCGGAAGTGGCTTGTAAATAAAATAGGTGGTAGTAAAATCGAGTTAGTTAGGTTTCAAAATGCAAAAAGACTGTTTTGGTTTTGCTGAACCAGTTTTCAGAATACTGTACAGCAGTGTTTCTCAACCTTGACAATTTTAAGGCATGTGGACTTCAACTCCCAGAATTCCACAGCCAGCAATGCTGGCTGTGGAATTCTGGGAGTTGAAGTCCACATGCCTTAAAATTGTCAAGGTTGAAAAACACTGCTGTACAGAATAACAGAGTTGGAGGAAACCTTGGAGATCTTCTAGTCCAGTGATGGCGAACCTTTTGCAACCCAAAACCAATTTATGCATCGTTGGGTGCTGGGTGTGTGTGGCCCATTGGCTGGGTGTGTGTGGCCCATTGGGTGGGCGTGGCTGCGTGGGTGTGTGTGGCCCATTGGGTGGGCGTGGCTGCGGTGGTAACAGCAGATGGGGGGGGGACTAAAAAGTTCAATCAATCAATTCCAACTTTGCAAGATCTTTTTTTTTCCCACGAGAAGTTGAAATTGATTGATTGAACCTCTTTTTTTTTTTGCACACGGCGGTGGAGGCCTAAAGCGAAAATGTTTTATAAAACCCAGCTGAAGGCCTAGGACCGGGGTGACGGCGCGTGTGCCCATAGAGAGGGCTCTGAGTGCCGCCTCTGGCACCCATGCCATAGGTTCGCCACCACTGTTCTAGTCTAACTTGTAACTTCTATCTTCTTCAATCTTATAGTTCAAGTAGGAGACCCTATATGAGGGGTACGCAACTTTGGCTCTTTTATGACTTGTGGACTTCAACTCCCAGAATTCCTGAGCCAGCACAAGTCATAAAAGAGCCAAGGTTGCCTACCCCTGCCCTATACCATTTCAGACAGAAGGTGATTCAACCTCTTTTTTGAAAAATCTCCATTGATGGAGCACTCCTCACATTGGGGACTCGCACCTTCTGTGCTCAGAGATTAACAGCGGACCTTTTATATGCAACGCATTTCTACCACTTATGGCCCTTTTTTCTAATAAAACATGGCTTTTTTTCTGAACTCCAGTGTGTAGCCTATTGATGTAGATCAATATGAGCATATTAAAGGAGACCACTGCAATTCCTCAGGTGCAACAGTACATTATCATGATCTCTTTTGGGGTTAATTCATAAATGTTTACTAATTCAGGTTTATAGAAATGAGCCCATTGTAGAGGGGATTTCTAAACACTCTGGATCATTGATTTTTCTCCCAGACCATTTCACTTTGCCTGCCTTCCCAGAAGTGAATTGTCTGGAATGGGACACAGGTTGTGATATTAAAAGTTAAGCACCCATAAAACTGTTGCCTTGGAATATAACTACACTGCAGAGACCAATATGTAAATACTTTAAATAATTGTGTGAAAGTATGTCTTGGTTATATATTGAACATCTGAAAGAGCAAAAAAAGAGCAGCTGATACGTCTTAAGTTTTAAAGTTCTTTGAAGTGCCACCTAGCAACTCCTTTATAAAGGAGCATGATCACATGTCCTGTGAGCTGCCCAGACTTTCTTAAGCAGTGGAGCATCCACAGCTTGCTTCCTTTGAATTGTTTACCAAGAATTTTGGCCAGCTCCTCAAAGAATGCACAGCTTCCCTTATCCAGATGGCTCTCCCCAGGTTTTCACCAGCCATGATACAGATCTCGCCTTCTAAACATTTCATTTATATGCTGCCTATTCTATTATACTACACTCTTGACATTTTTTCTATAGGGCCTTCAAAAATTAAATGGTCTTAGAATGCACAAATGTTAATCCCATGGCACCTCAGTGTTCTGTTTTGGCACAGTGTGGGCAGAGACTAAACTAGAATGACATAAGAGTAGTATGTTGTACTGTATTCATTTGTTAGATGATATTTTTTTTCTCATTTAAGTTTTTAGGAACCAACTTCCAAGAAAGAATAATACTTACTCTTATAATCCACCGCCTGAAGAACCACCTTTGGAAGAATTACCTTCTGTGAATCTGCAGCTAAAATGTGGAGCTATGCTTTGCAGAGTCTGTGGTTGCTTGGGACCCAGCACATGTTCCAAATGTCATAAGGCTCATTATTGTAGCAAAGACCATCAGATCAAAGATTGGAAAGCAGGACATAACGTATCATGCTTGCAGCCTGGTAGGTAGCTAGAAATACTCTTGAATTGTAAGAGCTCACCAAAATAATATTATAGAATATAATAAATATAAGAATGTATGTTGGAAGATATATAGTCCTTTGATTTGTGTGCATTAGCACTCTTGATTCTAAGAGAGTTTATTTTCTATGCTAATTGTAAAGAATTGGAAGTGGATTAATAATTTTATATGGCAATGTCTTTTTAATACCGTCTGTTGGTATCTTTCTTAGAATAAGCACAAATTCTTTAAAATAAAGATTTCTGGAGAAAAATAATGAAGAGTTATCTACATTTCTAGCTAATGGCTTAACTAGTGGTTTTATAAATATTTTGTTTACAGTAACATGTTTATTTTTTTTAAAAAAAGCAAAAATGCTAGTTTTAGCATTGTCAACTCCAGTTGGCCCTGCTATGCTATGGGGCCCTATTTTCTGCTACCCCAATTATGCCCTCTGGTTGTTCATTTGGGAGCTTTAGCCAAAATGGTAGTTTGCTTTGAAGTTTTTTGGACCTATCTTCATTCTTTAAAACATAAATCCATTGTTCAATTAAATATATATACTGTGGGGCTTTTTTGGGTTGCTTGATTTGGTTCATACATCACTCTAGGGCAGAAGTCATCATTTTTAAGATATAAGGGTCATATGTACCATATCGGAGGCAAATAAACCACATTTGGCTTAGTACAGTTCTGAGTGTAATCCACATTTGCTGTCTAGTAATTTTAAGATTTGTTTCACAACCCCACAAAGGTATATTTGTGTCAGGGAGAGTTGCCCTGATGGATGTGAGATAATGCAGTGGTGTCAGAGTTAAAGGGTTTCCCCACCACCACCACAGGCACCAAGAAACATCATCCTTAATTAAAACATCTGTCTCCTAATTCTAACCAAATAAAAGAGCAGAAGAGGAGGAGGATATTGTTGAACATCACTTAAATATGAGCCAGCAGTGTGCTGCAGCTGCCAAAAAAGCCAACACAGTGCTAGGCTGCATTAACAGAGGGATAGAATCAAGATCACGTGAAGTATTAATACCACTTTACAATGCCTTGGTAAGGCCACACTTGGAATACTGCATCCAGTTTTGGTCACCGCGATGTAAAAAAGATGTTGAGACTCTAGAAATAAAGTACAGAGAAGAGCAACAAAGATGATTAGGGGACTGGAGGCTAAAACACATAAGGAATGGCTGCTGGAATTGGGTATGTCTAGTTCAGTGATGGCGAACCTTTTAGAGACCAAGTGCCCAAACTGCAACCTAAAACCCACTTATGTATTGTCGGGTGCCGGGTGGGCGTGGCCCATTGGGTGGGCATGGCTGTGGTGGTAACGGCAGACAGGGTGGGACTAAAAAGTTCAATCAATCAATTCCAACTTTGCAAGATCTTTTTTTTCCCCGCGAGAAGTTGAAATTGACTGATTGATTGAACCTTTTTTTTTTTGCACATGGCAGTGGAGGCCTAAAGCGAAAAGGTTTTATAAAACCCAGCTGAAGGCCTAGGACTGGGGCGACGGAGCGCGTGCCCACAGAGAGGGCTCTGAGTGCCGCCTCTGGCACCCGTGCCACAGGTTCGCCACCACTGGTCTAGTTTAACGAAGAGAAGGACGAGGGGGGACATGATAGCAGTGTTCCAATATCTCAGGGGCTGTCACAAAGAAGAGGGAGTCAAGCTATTTTCCAAAGTGCCTGAAGGCAGGACAAGAAGCAACGGATGGAAACTAATCAAGGAGAGAAGCAACCTAGAACTAAGGAAAAACTTCCTGACAGAACAATTAACCAGTGGAACAACCTGCCTCCAGAAGCAGTGAATGCTCCAACACTGGAAGTTTTTAAGTAGAGACTGGACAGCCATTTGTCTGAAATGGTATAGGATTTCCTGCCTGAGCAGGGGGTTGGATTAGATGACCTCCAAGGTCCCTTCCAACTTTATTATTATTATTATTAGTATTATTATTATTATTAGTATTAGTATTATTATTATTATTAGTATTATTATTACATGGTGTGGACTGACAGTTCTATACATGTCAGGGAGGAGGAGACCCAGCAGGAGTAAGCAGGACTCAGAGAGAACTGAGAAACAAACTATTTGGTGAAAAGGATTGTCATTTTTGGAGAACAGATTAGTTGCCAGCAAGGACAGCTTGACAAAGATGCTAGAATCAAGTTTTTCCCCCCGTTCTCATTAACTTCCCTGAGATACAAATGAGTCCATAAGTGAAAACACAAAAAGTAGCTGGGAGAGGGAGTGGAATAGATAATGTGAAAGAATCCATTTGAAATTTTTTGTTTAAGGCTGTAACTGTGCAGTTAAAATAAAGCCACAGTATATAGTCAATATCATTGTAAATAGAGAATGGGGATTGTCTGGAAAGTTCCTGCCTTTTCTCCACTCTCTGACAAATGTGTAATAATAAAATCTAGGAGAAAGTAAATGAAGATACTGGCTTCTTGTTTTATAGAAGATGTAATTCCGGATCATAAATTTCTGTTCCCCGAGTATGAAATTGTAAGAGAACATGAGGAGTTGGATTCTGCTGCTGTCAGTGACACAGAGCAGGAAGATTTAGACAAAATTGAGGATACAACAACAGGTAATCTAGGTAAGAATTATGAATGAATGCCCATATTTCAAGGCTGTTTCTTAAATTAGCATTTATTTTAAATTGAAATATATCTTGCATTAAAGAATGTATAGATCTGCCCCCTAGCTTCCAAATGACAGCTTTTTTCCGAAGTTTTTAACTTAGACTTTGCTTGAAACAGTTAGTTTCAGACACATAAGTATGTTGCATCAGAACTGTATTGGCATGTAATTGCTAAAAACATCTGGTTCGTTTTCCTCTCATTTTGACATTGAAAGTACATAGCACTGTAACAGAAGCTGTAAGATGGATTTGTTTAAAAAAAATACCACCAAATTCTCCTATCCCAATTCAGATGAAAAGAGGAAACTCTTGTAACATCAATTTGCGGTCTTGCCCTCCATAATGCAGATCTCATTCTCTCCCCCTTTTTTGCACACTTCTAAGAGGGACACAATATTTTTTATTGATATTTTTTAAATCAAATTTCATGAATACTGATTCATCCCTGAGAGACTTAAGCCAAAACCCTTTTTTTATAAATTGCAGTCTTACAATTTAATTACTGTATGGTTTTTTTCCCCCCAGATGAAGCTTCTGAATTATTAGACGAGATGTCCTTGGAGATGATGGCAAAACATGAAACTCAGGAAGATAGAATTTTTCAAATATTCAAAGAAAGGATATCTTTGGAACCAGAACAGGTCTTTTAAATGTATTTTTCATGTCCATTAATGTTTTATACTGGTTTATTACTATGGGAATGGGATATTAATAATCCAGCCCAGAATTTTGTCACTTTGAATTCATTTTCTACTTCATGCTACCAAAATGATTAGACGGAGATTAGCAACAAATTAAACGAAACCTGACTAAAAGAATTGGATGTTGGGAATTGATCCATTAATACTGTTTTGCATGGAAATACTAGTAAGACAAAGACCATATTCACAACATGCTAAATCAATGTGAAAAGTCAACAAAGGAGTGCTTCATCCTTCAATTATATCTTAACCAAGAAAGGAAGTCATGTGAATCATGTAATCTTGGGCTGGTTGTCATTTCCATTTACCGAAATTGGACTCTGAAGCCCAAAAGCGTTGGTTTCAAAGTATGGCTTTTATAGATAGATAAATAGCAAAGGTTCCATATTCACATGATTGTTAAGCCATGCACATAGAAGGATAGAATGCAAGGGAGTGATGCACTTATTAACCCTTTACAATGCCTTAGAAACTAGGGCAGGTTTGGGGGAAAACTACAAGATGTTAATTACTTTAATGGAAGCATGCTTCATACAAACTTGCACCATAAGTAATTACATGGTACATATAAATGGGCATTTAATAAAAGATACTTTTCTCAAATGAACGAGAGAAGAATAATCTCTTAGTTCATATGATATATACTCCTACAAAATCTACATAATTTTATTTTCAATTCTGATTCTTCTTGAATTTCAGGTGATCAGATACTGCAGAAATGGAGATGGGCCCATCTGGATTTCAGGGTTAAATATTCCTCGAGACACAGATATTCCTAACTGTCAGTGTGGTAGTAAAAGAGTATTTGAATTCCAGGTATGGATGTTTGCAAAACTGCACATTAAAGACCATAAAGCTTCTTTTTAACACAATTTCTCTGTTTGCCTATTTTTCTCTTGGATGTTTTAAAAATTGATAATACAGTAATATATTTCTTTCTGGTTATGGATTAAAGTGATTTGACCACTTAGTTTTAAAAGCTCACTTTAAGTATTTTGTCTGTTTAAGGTGATGCCGCAACTTCTAGCTCACTTAAATGTCGACAGTCTTGGAGAAAGTATTGACTGGGGAACACTGGCTATCTACACATGTGCTGTGAATTGTGATCTAGGAAACCACTATGTTGAAGAGTTCATCTGGAAGCAGGACATTTCCAATTCTGTTTAATGTCTGCAAAGCTTAAGCAGTGAGATAAGTTTCTTCCGTTATCATAAATTTTTCTCACCTTTTTTAATATTCAACTGATAACAATGATCGCCATTGCTTCAACTTCCACATCAGTTATAGAATAAGAATATAAAATCAATCTGAGACCAGAGAGGTGATTATTTTGCTAGAACTTTGAAATGAAAAAAAATCAAATCATGATAGACATGATACATTCACTATAGTAAAGAATCAAGTGATAAATTGTTTCCACTGTTTATTTTCCTCCACCCATTCCTGAAACCTTTCCCATTGCCACCCTTGGTAAAGGATCTTAAGAGCCTGTCTGAATATGCTTTAGGTGAATTTGCTCTTGTGTTACCATTGGTTGCTTTATGGGAGAGATCCTCGTCACTTATTCTTCATTGTGCTTATTTTGGTTATAGTCTGGTTCAAAGGACTAACTACTTTGAAATATAATTTAACAAACCAGGAAAGTTTTGGCAAAACCAGGTGTGGAATGGAATTAGAAACACGGAATGTATAGTTTATTCCGTTATATAACTATGGAACTATAGTGGGATCATCCCATCCAGGCACCGATTCTTTAGTTTCTTTGATGAGAAATTGAAATAAAAGATTAGCATCCTTGAAACACAGTTTAGTAAAAAGGCAAATGAAGCACATTTTTAAAAAATACTCTTCAGTATGTTGGCTGGAATATGCCATTCATATTTGAGAAGACGTTCACTCATTCAAGAATCTAGAATTTTCACATTCATCCTGTTGGAAAAGATTGTTTTCATTAAGAAATTAGTTGACAATTCACAAAATGAATAATGGCTATTTGTCATTGCAGTGGAAATAAACCAGTGGAATGAGTCTTGAAGTACAAATAGATAGGAAACTTTAATTTTGAGTTCTAAGTTTCAATGATGATTTACAATGTATTTCAATAAAAATGGAAAATAAGCTATGTATATTTCTGAATACAGTATGTCCTATTCTTTTTATTGGCTGTGGTCTGACATCACTCATTATGGTTTATTGAAATTTTAGATCAATTTACACTGAAAACAATAGGATGGAGGTAAAGTCTTGTCATTTTGGCATTGAATGGCTCAACCTCTTCTACAGGAATTGACCATAAATAGGAAGGAAGGAAGGAAAGAAAGAAGGAAGGAATTTGAAGAGAAATTATATCTGAAATTCACCTGCTTGTTTTATAGGGGACGGATGAGGAAGAAATGCTTTTTTATTTGGCACTTAAATATGTATAAATCCCTCTCCACTCCAACCTAATAGGAATACAGTAGTGTGAGTGGGATAAGTTGACATGAGGGCTTTGGATATACAGAATTCATGTTCCCTTCTGGTACAACACCTGGTCTGCTTCATGTTCTTTTTTTTCTGCTAGTGGAAAGAACCAATTGGAGACAGAAAGCTATTTCTATCATTCTTCCTCTTAATACTGGAGGGAAAAACTGTTATACTGTAGCTGTAAGTCCTCTTTGAGATAAAGACCTCAAACTAAGACACTACTAAGAAACAACACAAAAATAACTTTGAACATTTCAAATAACATTACTTTAATACTGGGATTGTTAATAAAAATCTTATAAAAATCAAGTTATTTTAGCTATATGCATGCAGTTAGCACATTAAAACAGCAAAAGCAAAGATTGACCACAAATTTTACTATTCAAATTATTTAGTCAAGTAATTATACATTTAGAATTGCTTCACAAAATGAGAAATATGTACAGCCATTTGTCTTCACTAGCAAAGTTTCTGTCCTGCTGAACACTGGAAATGTAGGGAATGTGGAAGTAGGTCTAAAAGCATAAAATTAACATTTCTGATTATAAAATCCATGGTTGAAAGAATACTGTAACGCCGGGTTTTTAAATGTTGGATAATACAGTTTAGCCAGCTTGCCAGCATAAGACTCTCAGATTTTAAAAATTAGCCGTTTTAAGAGCCAGAAATATAAATAAACTGTTTTTCTTGTGTGAGAACACGGAAAAGCAATGCACAGTAACTTAGTGCAGACGAAACGCACAGTGATATGTTCCCTTCCCGTGAAAAACAGGGAAAGAGGCACTATCTGGGAAGATGAATTCCAAGTCCTGATGTGTGTGTTATTACTGTGCCATAATTAATACCTTTAAAAATGTACTCCAGCTTCATGAATAAGCACACGGAACTGTTACGTTGTTTTTCTGAATCCTTTTAAAATAGGATAAATATTTTCAAATGCTTCATAAATTTCACCTCTGACTTTTGCACCTACAAAGAAAGGAATATATTTAACCACTATGTACATGCTACAGAGATTCTGTATCATTAGTTTCCTAATTTTCTTAAGAAAGTGTTAACAAATTGTGTATGTGGAAATTGCTCATAATTCAAACCAGTGCATTGAATTCATAGAGCTATTGCTCAGCTGGTAGACCAGTCTTAATCTGGACTTCATAGGAGGACCTTGTGACAGTAACCTTTGGCAGTAACCCATGCCCTCGTCATCACTATCTGGTGATAAAATAATACTTAACATTTAATAATAATAATAAAGTTGAAAGGGACCTTGGAGGTCATCTAGTCCACCCCCTGCTCAGGCAGGAAACCCTATACCATTTTGCACAAATGTCTGTCCAATCTCTTCTTAAAGACTTCCAGTGTTGGAGCATTCACAGCCTCTGGAGGCAGGTTGTTTCACTGATTAATTGTTCTGTCAGGAAGTTTCTCTTTAGTTCTAGGTTGCTTCTCTCTTTGGTTAGTTTTATTTATTTAAAACTGGAGCAATATATGAACAATTCCTATGGCACTAGTTAAAAAGCCCTCTGGAAGAGTTTTTAACCTGCTTCCCGAAGGCCACCAGATAATGGAAGTCTATTCGACATAACAGAAGCCGTAGTAGAAAAGCATTTCCTCCTCCATTCCATAGTAACAGGGAGCTACTAACAATCGGATTCTGTTGAAAGAGGCAGTCCTACAGGTCCTGCAGCACCAAGTCATATAGGACTTCATCAGACAAAACTTGCATTCTAAATTGCACCCGGAAACTTACAGGCAGCCACGGCTGGGCCTGCAGCACAGGAATAGTGTGTTCACTGCATCCAGCAGCACATGACATGGCTGCATTGTGTACCAACTGTATTTTCTGGGGGGCTTTAAAGGCACATTAACACATTTAATTGCTGCAACATGTTAACACTACAGGACAAATAAAAATATTTGGGTATAAAATGCACCCAAACAGTATATTATAATAAAGTACAAAAAAGGAACAAACCAATGCATCGATATATTTGTATTTGTTAATTAGCTATTTGAAATATTTTTGGGGTATCTTTCAGTTTGCTATAGTCAGTGCAGTAATTTCAAATATGGCTTACCAGTTAAAACTACCTTTCCAGAAACAAATATGAGTAGTACAATTCTTGGTTTGATCATTCTGTAGATTAAACCAGGAAACAATTCTGGTTCATAACTGAAAGAAAAGTTCAATATAAGTAAAATGTAAAGTATTTGCTGAGGAACAGACATGCATTTTTTCTTCTGCCACACGTTGATTAAGCTGAGATGATACTAAGTCATGTTTTATGTACCCCCAGGGCCTATCTGTACTTTTCATTATTAGTGCTAATTCCTCAAGTGGGTATATACACAAAACTTTCAGGTAAAATATATACAAGACTGCACATAAGAATTATTGAACAATTCTACACTGTAAGGCCAAGAACATTTTAAAGATGCTGGGCTAGTGTGAAATTCAGATTTCACTTTTAGAGCTCTCAATTAGCAATGTATCGTATCTTACTATTCTTAAGGATTTAAATTACACCAATACATATCAACAGATAATCGATTTTTGTTTAAATAAAAAAGCTTTTTTGTTTCAGTATTGAAGAATCAAACACAGAATATTAAAGAACTATACAGATTTAAAATAGTTTGAAATTACCTATACATCACAGATACATCAGAATTGCCTACGGCTGTCCCTCTTTTGCATTCAGAGAAAGTACATAAATGACTCCAAAAAACTATGAGTAAATAAAACTGAGAAACACAAAATAAAAAAGTATTTTTAATACACATTTAAGATAACATCATTTTTTGGCCTACCTGCTAAACTGTTGATGTGTAAGAACCAATCCCTCAAGTCTGATAGGGAATTTTACATCACAACTGCCAACCATATTTTGAATTTTAAAATCCAAGAATTTTGCAGGAAAGCCCAACTTCTGTACAACTCTAGCATACTTTCTCGCAGCCAGCCTGGACTGCTCTTCACTGAAAAAGTATAAGATGCGTTGTTATTTCATCAAGGAAACTCTGAATGATATACACAGTTTGTAAATTACATACCTATTAGCTGGCTTTTATCAGAGTACCTGTGTCAAATGACCATATCTGTTGGGCCAAATGCTAATAAGTTAAATGGCTGTAGATAATTGCTTCGGCTTGGGCTTGCATACCTTTTAGCTCCCGTGCACACCATTTTTCCAGAGCTGAATATGAGGGCTGTGGTACGTGGCTCTCGTATTCTCATAATTACAGCAGCAAAACGCTGAAACAAGAAGAACACTTTTACAACAACAACAATAACAACAAATATCTAAACGTACATTAGTAAGTTGAAGTTGCACTAATCTCCATTCTTCACTTCAAAAAAATATTAAAACATCTACAATTACAAATACAATGTAATGTATCATATAATAATTATATTAGTTACCTTTGTTTGTTTATGGAAAAGACATTTCTCAAACTTCTTTGATAGCCAAAACATTGGAATAAATTTGGTTTGAGGGTCATGTCTAAGTTGAATTCAAGTAGAATAGACAGTACTTTTTCATCAAATTAATTCTAGAAGAGACTGCTTTAGGAATGCTTAAGTGAAAACAATTGCTTCTTGTTTTCATGTAATACTTCATTTCTTTGCAAAACTTTTGTTTAATTGCAAAGCTTTGCCCTTGTTCCTATGCCTTCTTTTACAAAACAGTTAACAAGATCTTCATCCCACAATTACTACCAGAAGGCAAAGTCACAATGTAGGTTGCTTGGCATGAGGTATGAACCCAGCCAGCTTTGTAAACCATTCTTTATGGCCAACTAGAGATGGGATCTACTAGTGCTGTCAAATGTTATCTTTTATTTTATCAAAACTACCATATATCACAACAAATGATTATATGGTTATATAGCAAGCCTTAAAATGACCGGACATATGTAGTGGTGTACAAAATTTAAAATATGAACCATTTCAAGCATGGACCCTCGTGAAATTCCAAAATAAAATGGGAAGCTCTGAGCATTCTAGGGGAATTTTGGAGCTCAAAAACTCTTTTGCAAACAAAACAGAGTAAATCTAAAATACTTTCAAAAGCATTGAAATAAGTTATTTCATACTTTACAAAAAGATTTGCAAAGTTTTTACTATAAAATGGCTTGACATAGTGGCATTGTTCTTTAAGGCTATTACTGCAGCCACAAAGATCTTTTTCTTGGCTACATTTAAAAAGCATACTCAGAAATCTCCTTTGCAGTAACTGAAGCAAGTCACGTGAGCTATCAGAAGCAAAAATAGCAAACAATCATCACTGATTAATCAAGATTAGTTGTTATCTCTCCATTATATCTTACCTTGGGATTGTATTCAGCATTACGAGCACGAAGGGCAATGGTTTTTAGGTCAAGTTTGCAACCAAGATTTACTGTAGACACAATATTCCTAGAGAGAATTTGCAGATATATTAGGTAATCTTAAAAACTTCAAATAAAGCCACCCTAGATCAACCCTGACTGCTCTTTAGAAGGCCAGATCCTGAAGTTGAAACTCAAATACTTTGGCCACCTAATGAGAAGGAAGGACTCACTGGAGAAGGGCCTAATGCTGGGAAAGATTGAGGGCAATAGAAGAAGGGGACGACAGAGAATGAGGTGGCTGGATGGAGTCACTGAAGCAGTAGGCGTGA